>NW_016804432.1:5392553-5414077 GCF_001698545.2 Rhinopithecus bieti | reverse complement strand
CTCGCCATTTACATTAGGTATATCCCCAATGCTCTCCTTCCCTGGCCCCCCACCCCACGACAGGCCCCGGTGTGTGATGTTCCCACCCTGTGTCCAAGTGATCTCATTGCTTCGTTCCCACCTGTGGGCGAGAACATGCGGTGTTTGGTTTTCTGTGCTTCTGCTAGCTTGCTAAGACTGATGGTTTCCAGCTGCATCCATGTCCCTACAAAGGACGCAAACTCATCCTTTTTTATGGCTGCATAGTATTACATGGTGTATATGTGCCACATTTTCTTAATCTTTTACTGCTTCTCATTGTGTGTATTTTGAAGCAGCGATGGCATGGTATTTTACTATTGCTGTAAAGTTTTTTCTCTTACTGTATTGTGAAATTTTCCCTCATGTTTTTGTGTATTCTTTTGTTGTTGTTGTTTTGTTTTTGCTTTTTTTGTATTTATTTTATTTTATTTTACTTTAAGTTCTGGGATACATGTGCCGAATGTGCAGGTTTGTTACACAGGTGTATGTGTGCTGTGGTGGTTTGCTGCACCCCTCTACCAGTCACCTACGTTTTAAGCCCTGCATGCATTAGCTATTTGTCCTGATGCTCTCATCCCCTCGCTCCCCATCCCCCAACAGGCCTCAGTGTGTGATGTTCCCCTCCCTCTGTCCATGTGCTCTCATTGTTCAACTCCCGCTTATGAGTGAGAACATTCAGTGTCTGGTTTTCTGTTCCTGTGTTAGTTTGCTGAGGATAATGGCTTCCAACTTTATCCATGTCCCTGCAAAGGACATGATCTTGTTCCTTTTTATAACTGCATAGTATTCCATGGTGTATATGTGCCACATTTTCTTTATCCAGTCTATCATTGATGAGCATTTGGATTGGTTCCATGTCTTCACTGTTGTAAATGGTGCCACAATAAAGATATGTGTGCATGTGTCTTTATAGTAGAATGATTTACATTCCTTTGGGTATATACCCAGTAATGGGGTTGCTGGGTCAAATGGTGTTTCTGGTTCTAGATCCTTGAGGAATTGCCACACTGTCTTCCACAGTGGTTGAACTAATTTACATTCCTACCAACAGTGTAAAAGCATTCCTATTTCTCCACAGCCTCACCAGCATCTATTGTTTCTTGACATTTTAATAATCACCATTCTGACTGGCATAAGATGGTTTCTGATTGTGGTTTTGATTCATGTTTGTCTAATGATCAGTGATGTTGAGCTTTTTTTTGTATGTTTGTTGCCTGCATAAATGTCTTCTTTAGAGAGGTGTCTGTTCATATCCTTTGCCCACATTTTGTTGGGGTTGTTTGTTTTTTTTTTCTTGTAAATTTGTTTAAGTTCCTTGTAGATTCTGGACATTAGCCCTTTGTCAGATGGGCAGATTGCAAAAATCTTCTCCCACTGTGTAGGTTGGCTGTTCAGTCTGATGATAGTGTCTTTTAGCTCTTTAGTTTAATTCAATTCCATTTGTCAATTTTAGCTTTTGTTGTAATTGCTTTTGGCATTTTCATCATGAAATCTTTGCCTGTGCCTATGTCCTGAATGATATTGCCTAGGTTTTCTTCTAGGATTTTTATGGTTTTGGGCTTTACATTTAAATCTTTACTCCATCTTGAGTTAATTTTTGTATAAGTTGTAAGGAAGGTATCCACTTTCAGTTTTCTGCATATGGCTAGCCAGTTTTCCCAGCACCATTTATTAAATAGGGAGTCCTTTCCTCATTGCTTGTTTTTGTCAGGTTTGTCAAAGATTAGATATTTGTAGGTGTGTGGTATTATTTCTGAGGTCTCTGTTATGTTCCATTGGTCTATATGTCTGTTTTGGTGTCAGTACCATCCTGTTTTGGTTACTGTAGCATTGTAGTATAGTTTGAAGTCGGGTAACTTGATGCCTCCAGCTTTGTTCTTTATGCTTAGGATTGTCTTGGCTATACAGGCCCTTTTTTTTTCCATCTGAAATTTAAAGTAGTTTTTTCTAATTCTCTGAAGCATGTCAATGGTAGTTTGACGAGAATAGCATTGAATGTATAAATTACTTCGGGCAGTATGGCCATTTTTGTGATATTGATTCTTCCTATCCATGAGGATGGAATGTTTTTCTGTTTGTTTGTGTCTCCTCTTATTTCCTCAAGCAGTGGTTTGTAGTTCTCCTTGAAGATGTTATGGCTTTTCTTTATCTCCCCTCCATATTTTCCTCTATGATGTGTTTTCTATCCTTTTCTGAGAGGGAGAGGATGTAGTGAGATGGGTGCCAACAGTATTGGTTTTGTCTTTGACTCTGTTCTCCCAGCCAAGGGAAAGGGTTAGAGAGCCATTTATCTCCATGATTTCAAGATTCTGAAAAGATTGCCAGGGTTATGAAAATGTTTAGTAGAATGCACTCTTTGTTATTCCTGATATATATGATGGCACATACTGGGAGTCAACTAGTTTTTTTCTGTAATCATCTAAATGTATGATTGTGAGAGGTTGACCATTGGATCTCACACTGGACTTTCTGGATGCTTGGAGAACAATTACTGTAATATTTTAAATTTTTGTTATTTTTAATTTTTGTGGGTACATAGTAGGTGTGTATATTTATGGGGTACAGGCATTGCATGCCTGTATCAAAGCATTACATTGATACAGGCATGCAATGCATAATAATCACATCATGGTAAATGGGGTATCCATCCCCTGAAGCATTTATTTGTTGTGTTACAAGCAATCCTAGTATGACTCTAGTTACTTTTAAATGTACAATTAAATTACAATTGACTAAAATCAGCCTGTTGTGTTATAAAACACTAGATCTTATTTGCTCTTTCTAACTGTTTTTTGTACCCTTTAACTATCCCCACAACTCCATGTGCCCTTCCCATCCTCTGGTAACTATCCTTCTATTTTCTCTATTCTATGAGTTTGTTTTAATTTTTAGCTACAACAAAATAAGAGAGAACATGTAGTTTGTCTTTCTGTGTCTGGCTTGTTTCATGACACAGTGACCTTTAGCTCCACTCATGTTGATGCAAATGACAGGATCTCATTGTTTTTATGGTTGAATAGTACTCCATTGTATATATGTACCACATTTTATCCACTTGTCTGTTGATGGACACTTAGGTTGCTTCCAAATCTTGGCTATTGTAAACAGTGCTGCAACAAACATGGCAGTGCAGATATCTCTTTAATATATTGATTTCCTTTCTTTGGGGTATATACCCAGCAGTGGTATTGCTGGATCATATGATAGTTCTATTTTCAGTTTTTTGAGGACCCTCCATACTGTTTTCCACAGTAGTTGCAGTAACTTACGTTTCCACCAACAGTATATGAGGATTTCCTTTTCTCCACATCCTCACCAGCATTTGTTATCACCTGTCATTTGGATAGAAGCCATTTTAAGTGGGATGAGATGATATCTCATTGTAGTTTTGATTTGCATTTTCCTGATGATCAATGATGTTGAGCATCTTTTCACATGCCTGTTTGCCATTTGTATGTCTCCTTTTGAGAAATGTCTATTCAGAACTTTTGCCCACTTTTAAATCACATTATTAGACTTTTTTCCTATAGAGTTGTTTGAACTCCTTTTATATTCTGGTTATGAATCACTTGTCAGATGGGTCGTTTGCAAATATTTTCTCCCATCCTATGGGTTGTCTCTTCACTTTGTTGGTTGTTTCCTTTGCGTGTAGAAGCTTTTTAACTTGATGTGATTCCATGTGTCCATTTTTGCTTTGGCTGCCTGTGCTTGTTGGGTATTACTTAAGAAATTTTTGCTCAGACCAGTATCGCGGAGAGTTTCCCCAGTGTTTTCTTGTAGTAGTTTCAGTTTGAGGTCTTAGACTTAAGTCTTTAATCCATTTTGATTTGATTTTTGTATATGATGAGAGAGAAGGGTCAAGTTTCATTCTTCCGCATATCAATATCCAGTTTCCCGAACATCTTTTGTTGAAGAGATGGTTTTTTCCCCAACGTATGTTCTTGGCACCTTTGTCAACAGTAATTTCACTGTAAGTCCATGAATTTGTTTCTTGATTCTCGATTCTGCTTCATTGGTTTATGTGCCTGTTTTCATGCCAGTACCATTGTGTTTTGTTTACTATAGTTCTGTAGTATAATTTGAAGTCAGGTGATGTGATCCCTCCAATTTTCTTTTTTCTCAGGATAACTTTGGCTATTCCGGGTCTTTTGTGGTTCCATAAACATTTTAGCATTTTGTTTTATTTCTGTGAAGAATGTCATTGATGATTGAATCTGTAGTTTGCTTTGGGTAGTATGGACATTTTACCAATATTGATTCTTCCAATTCATGAACATGGAATATATTGCCTTTTTTTGTATCTTCTTCAATTTCTTTCATTAGTATTTTATAGTTTTCACTGTAGAGATATTTCACTTCTTTGGTTAAGGTAATTCTTAGGTATTTAATTTTATTGTGGGTATTGTAAATGAGACTACTTTTTAAATTTCTTTTTCAGATTGTTCACTGTTGGCATATAGAAGTGCTACTGATTTTTGTATGTTGATTTTGTATCCTCCAAATTTACTGAATTTGTTTATCAGTTGTAACAGTTTTCTGGTGGAGCCTTTAGGTTTCTCTGAAGATAAGAACATAAAATCTGCAGACAAGTATACTTTAACTTGTTCCTTTCCAATTTGGATGTCCTTTATTTATTTCTCTTGTCTGATTGCCCTAGTTAGGGCTTCCAGTACTATGCTGAATAACAGTAGTGAAAATGGGCATCCTTGTTTTGTTCTGGATCTTAGGAGAATGGTTTTCAGTTTTTCCTCATTCAGTATGATACTAGTTGTGAGTCTGTCATATATGGCTTTTATTATGTTGAGGTATATTCCTTCTATACCCAGTTTTTTGAGGGTTTTTATCATGAAGAGATGTTGAATTTTATCAAATGCTTTTCCAGCATCAGTTGAAATTATCATTTTCTCTTCATTCTGTTGATAAAATGTACCACATTGATTAATTTGTATATGTTGAACCACTCTTGTATCCCTGGGATAAATCCCACTTGGTCATGATGAATGATCTTTTTAATGTATTGTAGAATTAAGTTTGCTCATATTTTGCTGAGGATTTTAGCATAAATATTCATGAGCGATATTGGCCTGTAGTTTCCTTTTTTTGACGTGTCTTTGTCTAGTTTTGGTATCAGGGTAGTACTAGCCTCATAGGGTGAGTTTGGAAGTATTCTCTCCTCCTCTATTTTTCAGAGTAGTTAGAGTAGGATTAGTTCTTCTGCAAATATTTGGTAGAATTTAGCGATGAAGCCGTCAGGTCCTGGGATTTTCTTTACTGGGAGACTTTTTATTACGGCTTTGACCTTGCTAGTTGTTATTATTGACCTGTTCAGGTTTTGAATTTCTTCATGCTTCAATCTTGGTAGGTTGCATTTGTCTAGGAATTCATCGATTTCCTCTAGATTTTCCAATTTATTGGCATATAGTTGCTCATAGTAGCCACTAGTAATCCTTTGAATTTCCACAGTACCAATTACATTGTTTTCTTTTTCATCTCTAATTTTATTTATTTGAATGTTCTCTCTTTTTTTCTTAGTCTGACATGAGGTTTGTCAATTTTGTTTATCCTTGAAAGAAAACCAATATTTTGTTTCATTGATCTTTTGTATTTTTTGTTTCAATTTTATTTATTTTGGTTCTGATCTTTATTGTTTCTTTTCTTCACTAATTTTGGGTTTGGACTTTTGCATCAATATTCATGAGAGATATTGGCCTGTAGTTTTCTTTCTTGATGTGTCTTTTGCCTGGTTTTGGTATCAGGGAAGTACTAGCCTCATAAGATGAGCTTGATTTTCTAGTTTTTTAAGATTCTCTTATGTTTCTAGTTTTTAAAGATACATCATTAGGTTACTTATTTCAAGTTTTTCTTCTTTTTTGATGTAGGCACTTACAGCGATAAACTTTCCCCTTAGTACTGCTTTTGCTGTATCGCATAAGTTTTGATATGTCATGTTTCCATTGTCATTTGCTTCAAAACAATTTTTAAATTTCCTTCTTAATTTCTTCATTGACCCACTGGTCATTCAGAAGCATATTAATTTCCTTCTATTTATATAGTTTCCAAAATTCCTCTTGTTATTGATTTCTGGTTTTATTCCATTGTGGTCAGAGAAGATGCTTGATATTATTTCACTTTTATTGACTGTTTTCAGACTTGTTTTGTGACCTAACATACGATCTATCCTTGAGAGTGATCCAAGTGCTGAGTAAAAGATTGTGTATTCTGCAGCTGCTGCATGAAATGTTCTGTAAACATCTATTAGGTCCATTTGGTCTATAGTGCAGACTAAGTCCACTGCTTTTTTGTTGATTTTCTATCTGGAAGATCTGTCCAATGCTGAAAGTGGGGTATTAAAGTCTGAACTATTACTGCATTGCGGCCTATCTTTCTTTTTAGCTGCTCTAATAATATTGGCTTTATATATCTGAGTGCTCCAGAGTTGGGTGCATATATATTTACAATTGCTATATTCTCTTGCTAAACTGGTCCCTTTATCATTATATAATGAGCTTCTTACAGTTTTTATCTTCAAATCTATTTTATCTGATATAAGTATAGCTACTTCTACTCTTTTTTGGTTTCCAATAACATGAAGCATCTTTTTCCATCTCTTTATTTTCAGTCTATATTGCAGCTTCAGAGGTGAAGCATGTTTCTTGTAGGCAACAGATCACTGGCTCCTCTTTTAAAAAAAAAATAATTCAGCCAATCTATGTCTTTGAACTAGAGAGTTTAGTCCATTTATATTCAATGCCATTATTGCTAAGTAAGGACTAACTCCTGCTGTTTCATTATTTGTTTGTTGGTTATTTTGTAGTGTTCTCTTCCTTCTTTCCTTCCTTTCTTCCTTTTAGTGAAGGTGATTTTCTCTGGTGGTATGACTGAATTTCTTGCTTTCTATTTTTTGTGTATCCATTGTATGTTTGTTGATTTGAGATCACCACAAGGCTTGCAAATACTGTCTTATAACCCATTATTTTAAGCTAATGAAATCACAAATTCCATAAACAACCAAAAGAAAACTAACAAAACTTTACACTTTAACTTCATCACCCCACTTTTAACTTTGTTTCTCTTTCTGTCTTATTGTATTATTATGTCTTTAAAAGTTGTTGTAGTTATTATTTTTGATTGATTCATCATTTAGTGTTTCTGCTTAAGAGTAGTTTACACACAACAATTACAATGTTATAATATTCTGTGTTTTTCTTTGTGCCTACTAGTACCAGTGAGTTTTGTACCATCAGATAATTTCTTATTGCTCATTAACAACCTTTTCTTTCAGATTGAAGAACTCCCTTTAGCACTTCTTGTAGGACAGGTCTGGTGCTGATAAAAATCCCTCAGCTTTTATTTGTCTGGGAAAGTGTTTATTTCTCCTTCGTGCTTGAAAGATATTTTCACCAGATATACTATTCTAGGGCAAAGCTGTTTTCACTCAGCACTTTAAACATATCATGCTACTCTTTTGTGGTCTGTAAGGTTTCCACTAAAAACTCTGCTGCCAGACATATTGGAACGCTATTGTATTTCCTTTGTTTATTTTCTCTTGCTGCTTTTAGGATTATTTATTTATCCTTGACCTTTGGGAGTTTGATTATTAAATGCTTGGAGGTAGTCTCCTTTGGGTTAAATCTGCTTGGTATTGTATAACCTTCTTGTATTTGAATGTTAACATCTTTCTCTAGGTTTGGGAAATTCTCTGATATTATCCCTTTGAATAAACTTTCTATTCCTATATCTTTCTCTACTTCCTCTTTAAGGCCAATAACTCTTAGACTTGCCCTTTTAAGCCTATTTTCTAGATCCTGTAGGTGTATCTTATTCTTTTGGTTTTTTTTTTTTTTTTTTTTTTTTTTTTTTTTTTTTTTTTTTTTTTTGTCTACTCTGACTGTATATTTTCAAATAGCCTGTCTTCAAGCTCACTAATTTTGTATTCTGCTTGATCAATTCTGCTATTAAGAGATTCCGATGTATTCTTCAATATGTCAGTTGCATTTTCAGCTCCAGGATTTCTGCTTGATTCTTTTAAATTATTTCAATCTTAAGTTAGTTATTGATTGAATGAACTTCTTACAGTTTTTATCTTGAAATCTATTTTCATTGGACTTAGTCTGCACTATAGACCAAATGAACCTAATAGATGTTTATAGACCGTTTCATGCAACAACTGCACAATATACTAAATACAGTAAATTTGTTAAGAATTTGACAAATTCAGAATACAATAAATTTGCTGAGAATTTAACAAATTCAGAATACAATAAACTTGTTAAATTTATATCATAGAATTCTGAATTATTTCTCCTTGTTATCTTGAATTTCTTTGAGTTTCCTTAAAATAACTATTTTGCATTCTCTGTGTAAAAGGTCACATATCTCTGTTTCTCCAGGATTGGTCCCTGGTACCTTATTTAGTTCATTTGTTAAGGTCATGTTTTCCTGGATGGTCTTGATACTTGTGGATGTCCTTTGATGTCTGGACATGGAAGAGTTATGTATTTATTGTGATCTTCACAGTCTGGGCTTGTTTATGCTCATTCTTCTTGGGAAGGCTTTCCAGGTATTCAAGTGGACTTGGGACCCAAGCCTGAGAATGCTGTGGTTCTTGCAGACTCATAGAAGTACTTCCTTGGTGGTCTTGCATAAGATCTGAAAGAATTCTCTGGATTACCAGGCAGAGATTCTTGTTCTTTTCCCTTACTTCCTCCCAAAGAAGTGGGGTCTTTCTCTCTATGTACTGAGCTGCCTGGAGCTGAGGGTGGGGTGTCACAAAAACCCCTGAGGCCACCATCACTAGGACTGTGCTGAGTCAGACCTGAAGTCAATACATCACTGTGTCTTGCCTATGGCCTACTGTAACTACTGCCTGTCTACGGCCTATGTTCACTCAAGGCCTTAGGACTCAACAATTAGCAGGTGGTGAAGCCAGCCAGGTTTGTGTTCTTCCCTTCAGGTTGGTGAGTTCCCCAGGCCCCAGGCAGGTCCAGAGATTCTGTTTGGGAGCCAATGATTGGAATCAAAAGCCTTAGAAATCTGGTGTTCTATTCTAATGTGGTTAAGTTGGCACTCAAACCACAAAATGAAGTCCTTGCCACTCTTTCCTCCCCCTTCCACAGGCAGAAGAGCCTTTCCCCATAGCCACCACCACCAGCAGCCCATGAGGAATTCTGCCAGGTGCCTGCAACTCACCTTTCAGGGCAGTGGGCTCCCCTCTGGTGCAGGGCAGGTTCAGAAATGCTGTCCAAGTGCCTAGACCAGAACTTGGGAATCCTAAGAGCCCGCTTGTTGCTCTGCCTCACTGTGGCCAAGTAGGTACTTAGGGTGGAAGACAAAGAGCCCTTTACTTTTTTGTCTGCTTTTCTCAAGCAGATGGAGTCTTTCACTGTAATCACCACAGTCTAAATGCGCTGAGTATCACCTGAAGCTAGCACATTTCAGAGCCTCACCCAAGGCCCACAGCATACTACCTGGGTATCACTGCTAGTTATTCAGGGTCCAAGGGTTCTTTACTCAGCAAATGGTGAATCCTGCCAGTACTGGGTCCTTTCCTTCAAAGATTCTCGTTCCCTTCTCACCCAGGGTGTGTCTAGAAATATTGTCTGGGAGCTAGGGCCTTGAGTTGGGGCCTTACATCTCTGCCTGGTGCCTTGTCCTGATGTGTCTGAGCTGGCACCCAAGGTGCAAGACAAAGTCTTCTTTATTCTTTGCTCTCCTTTCCTCGAGTGGAAGGATAGAGTCACTTTTGTTTCTGCAAGCTGCACTGTCTGGGGTTGGAAGAGGGGTGACACAAGCCTTAGCTGCCCTGTCTGGTGTCTCCATAGGTTGTGTGCTGCCCTAGTTCACTGACTCTAAGCCCATAGCAATAGGACTTGCCTAGGAATTGTAGTCCTTGTGTCCTAAACTGCCTTTCAAGTTTACCTAGGACCCCAGAGCACTTTAGCCCATGGTGGCAAGGCTAGCCAGGAAACTCAAGTTTTGACAACTAGGATGGGTGATTCCCCTCTGGCTAGGTCTGGTCCAAATGCTCCCTCCATGGTCAGGCACCAGCTGAGGACAGCATAGCTTTGCTCTTTGCTGTGACAGGGCAGCACTGAGTTCAATGCAGATTCCACCAGTTGCTATGCTCTCCCTCCCCAAAGTGCACAGTTTCTCTCTCCATGCCATGTAGCTACTGGTAGGAGATAGGGGAGGGGTGGAGTCCACAACTCAAGACTGTCTTTCCTACCTGTTTCAGTGCCTTTCAGTTATATGAAGAATACGAAAATAAAACCAGGTACTGTGATTGCTCACCTGATATTTGGTTCTTATGATGGTGCTATTTTGTGTGAAGTTAGTTGTTAGAATTTGGTATTGCAGCTGGAGGGACCATGAGTAGAGGCTTTTATTTGACTATTTTGCTCTGCCTTCTCAATTAATATGACATTAAAGTGTCACCTATATTTTATTTCAAAAGCCTTACCTAAACAGATAAACTAAAAAATCATAGGTCCATTAAATAAAGTTTTCTAGATAAACCAAAAATCAATGTCTTTGTTTTTTTATTGTGGTAAATATATATAACATAACATTTGCCATTTAAACCAATTTTAGGTATACAATTCAGTGGCATTAGTGACATGTACAATTTTATAGATCATTACCACTGTCTATTTCTAAAACTTTTTCATCACTTTAAACAGAAACTGTACTTATTAAGTCATAACTTCTCATTATCCTCTCCTCCCAGATTCTGATAACTTTCTATCTTTTTTCTGTCTGTATAAGTTTGCCCATTTTAGATACTTCATATAAATGGAATCATACAATATTTGTACTTCTGCATGTAGCTTCTTTCACTTAGCAAAATGTTTTCAAAGTTCATCCATGTTGTGGCATGTATCAGAAATTCATTCCTTTTTTAAGCTAAATAATATTCTATCATATGTGTGCATCACATTTAATTTTTCTCCTCATCTGCTGATGGAATCATGGGTTGTTTCCTTCCAATTTCTTTGAGTTTGATTGAAATGTATCAGATTATGCTAATTGAAACTCAGAAAAGAATAGTCATAACCTAATTAGAAAGGGAGTATTAGAGTATAATGATGAAGAGCAAAAATTCTAGTGATAGACTTGGGTTCAAATCCCAACTCTGCCTTTTGCTAGTAATTCCACCTTTTCTACCAAATCAGCTTCACCTCTCTGAATTTTCATTTCTTTATCTCTAAAATGGGAATAACACTGATTTCATTTGGTTCCTGACAGAATTAAACAATAATATAAAGCACTTTGGACATTTCCTACCTATAGTTAGCACTCAAAAAATATAAACCATTTGTATTTATCAAGCAAAATCCGAAAGACAAACATATTTCACAATCTGGGTTTTTTAAGGGGTAGTCAAAGAACAATTTAAAATGGGCATCAGTGATTAAAAGTTTGGGAATCATTGAGATTTGGTGGTCTCTAAGGCTATTTCCAAGCTCTAAAGTTCTATAATTTGATTAAGTTTTCAGCTTACTTCCAGTGATCTACAGGAGGGAAATAAAATGCCTTAAAAGTTGGAAAGGCAGGGATCTGTTCCAGGATGGCCAAACAGGAACAGCTCTGGTCTGCAGCTCCCAGCTTGATCGACGCAGAAGACAGGTGATTTCTGCATTTCCAACGGAAGTACCTGGTTCATCTCATTGGAACTGGTTGGACAGTGGGTGCAGCCCATGGAGGGTGAGCCAAAATAGGATGGGGCATCACCTCACCCAGGAAATGCAAGGGGTCAGGGGATTTCCATTTCTTAGCCAAGGGAAGCCGTGACAGACTGTAACTGGAAAAACGGAACACTTTCACCCAAATACTGCACTTTTCCCATGGTCTTAGCAACTGGTAGACTAGGAGATTTTCTCCCGTGCCTGGCTCGGCAGATCCCATGTCCATGGAGCCTTGCTCACTGTTAGCGCAGCAGTCTGAGATCAACCTGTGAGGCAGCAGCCTGGTGGAGGGAGGGGCATCCGCCATTGCTGAGGCTTGAGTAGGTAAACAAAGTGGCTGGGAAGCTTGAACTGGGCAGAGTCCACTGGAGCTCAGCAAGGCCAGCTGCCTCTATAGACTCCACCTCTGTGGTCAGGGCAAAGCTGAAAAAAAGGCAGCAGAAACTTCCACAGACTTAAACACCCCTGATAGCTCTGAAGAGAGCAGTGGCTCTCCCAGCACAGCATTTGAGCTCTGAGAACAGACAGACTGCCTCCTCAAGTGGGTCCCTGACCCCCGTGTAGCCTAACTGGGAGATACCTCTCAGTAGGGGTCGACAGACACATAATACAGGAGGGTGCCCCTCTGGGACAAAGCTTCCAGAGGAAGGATCAGGCAGCAATATTTGCTTTTCTGCAATATTTGCTGTTCTGCAGCCTCTGTGGTGATATCCAGGCAAACAGGGTCTGGAGTGGACCTCCAGCAAACTCCAACAGACCTGCAGCTGAGGGACCTGACTGTTAGAAGGAAAACTAGCAAACAGAAAGGAATAACATAAATATCAACAAAAAGGACATCCACACTAAAACCCCATCTGTAGGTCACCAACACCAAAGACCAAAAGTAGATAAAACCACAAAGATGGGGAGAAACCAGGGCAGAAAAGCTCAAAATTCTAAGGACCAAAGTGCCTCTTCTCCTTCAAAGGATTGCAGCTCCTCGCCAGCAACAGAACAAAGCTGGATGGAGAATGACTTTGATGAGTTGACAGAAGTAGGCTTCAGAAGGTCGGTAATAACAAGATTCTCCTAGCTAAAGGAACATGTTCTAACCCATCACAAAGAAGCTAAAAACGTTGAAAAAAGGTTAGATGAATGGCTAACTAGAATAAACAGTGTAGAGAAGATCTTACATGACCTGATGGAGCTGAAAACCATGGTACGAGAACTTTGTGACACATGCACAAGCTTCAATAGCTGATTTGATCAAGTGGAAGAAAGGATATCAGTGATTGAAGATCAAATTAATGAAATAAAGCAAGAAGAGAATTTTAGAGAAAAAAGAGTAAAAAGAAATGAACAAAGCCTCCAAGAAATATGGGACTATGTGAAAAGACCAAACCTACATTTGATTGGTGTACCTGAAAGTAATGAGGAGGATGGAACCAAGCTGGAAAACACTCTTTAGGATATTATCCAGGAGATCCTACCCAGCAAGGCAAGCCAACATTCAAATTCAGGAAATACAGAGAACACCACAAAGATACTCCTTGAGAAGAGCAACCCCAAGACACGTAATTGTCAGATTCACCAAAGTTGAAATGAAGGAAAAAATGTTAAGGGCAGCCAGAGAGAAAGATCGGGTTACCCACAAAGGGAAGCCCATTAGACTAACAGTGGATCTCTTGGCAGAAACCTTACAAGCCAGAAGAGAGTGGGGGCAAATATTCAACATTCTTAAAGAAAAGATTTTTCAACCCAGATTTTCATATCCAGCCAAACTAAGTTTCATAAGTTAAGGAGAAATAAAATCCTTTACAAACAAGTAAATGCTGAGAGGTTTTGTCACCACCACACCTGCCTTACAAGAGCTCCTGAAGAAAACCCTAAACATGGAAAGGAACAATCAGTACCAGCCACTGCAAAAACATGCCAAATTGTAAAGACCATCAATGCTAGGAAGAAACTGCATCAATTAATGGGCAAAATGACCAGTGAACATCATTATGACAGGATCAAATTCACACATAACAATATTAACCTTAAATGTAAATGGGCTAAATGCTCCAATTAAAAGACACAGACTGGTAAATTGGATAAACAGTCAAGACCCATTGGTGTGCTGTAGTCAGGAGACCCATCTCACATGCAGAGACACACATAGGCTCAAAGTAAAGGGATGGAGGAAGATCTACCAAGCAAATGGAAAGAAAAAAAGCAGGGGTTGCAATCCTAGTTTCTGATAAAACAGACATTAAACCAACAGAGATCAAAAGAGACAAAGCCATTACATAATGGTATAGGGATCAATGCAACAAGAAGAGCTAAATATATATGCTCCCAATACAGGAGCACCCAGATTCATAAAGCAAGTCCTTAGAGACCTACAAAGAGACTTAGACTCCCATACAATAATAAAGGGAGACTTTAACACCCAACTGTCAATATTAGACAGATCAACAAGACAGAAGGTTAACAAGGATATCCTGGACTTGAACTCAGCTCCGTACTAAGCAGACCTAATAGCTATCTATAGAACTCTCTACCCTAAATCAGCAGAATATACATTCTTCTCAGCACCACATCACACTTCTTCTGAAATTGACCACATAACTGGAAGTAAAGCATGCCTCAGCAAATGTAAAGGAACAGAAATCACAACAAACTTTCTCTCAGACCACAGTGCAATTAAATTAGAACTCAGGATTAAGAAACTCATTCAAAACTGCACAACTACATGGAAACTGAACAACCTGTTCCTGAATGACTACTGGGTAAATAATGAAATGAAGGCAGAAATAAAGATGTTTTTTGAAACCAATGAGAACAAGGCACAATGTATCAGAATCTCTGGGACACATTTAAAACAATATGTAGAGGGACACTAATAGCACTAAATGCCCACAAGAGAAAGCAGGAAAGATCTAAAATCAATGCCCTTATATCACAATTAAAAGAACTAGAGAAGCAAGAGCAAACAAATTCAAAAGCTAGCAGAAGGCAAGAAATAACTAACATCAGAACAGAACTGAAGGAGACAGAGACAAAAAACCTTCAAAAAAATCAATGAATCCAGGAGCTGTTTTTTTGAAAAGATCAACAAAATAGATAGACTGCTAGCCAGACTAATAAAGAAGAAAAGCAGGAAGAATTAAATAGACACAATAAAAATAAACATCTCTATGCAAATAAACTAGAAAATCTAGAAGAAATGGATAAATACCTGGACACATACACCCTCCCAAGACTAAACCAGGAACGAGTTGAATCTCTGAATAGACCAATAACAGGCTCTGAAATTGAGGCAATAATTAATAGCCTACCACCCAAAAAAAGCTCAGGACCAGATGGATTCACAGCTGAATTCTACCAGAGGTACAAAGAGGAGCTTGTACCATTCCTTCTGAAGCTATTCCAATTGATAGAAAAAGAGGGAGTCCTGCCTAACTCATTTAATGAGGCCAGCATCATCCTGATATCAAAGCCTGGCAGAGACACAACAAAAAAAGAGAATTTCACACCAATATCCCTGATGAACATTGATGCAAAAACCCTCAATAAAATACTGGCAAACCAAATCCAGCAGCACATCAAAAAGCTTATCCACCATGATCAAGTTGGCTTCATCCCTGGGATGCAAGGCTGGTTAAACATATGCAAATCAATAAATGTAATCCATCACATAAACAGAATCGAAAACAAAAGCCGCATGATTATCTCAATAGATGCAGAAAAGGCCTTTGACAAAATTCAACAGGCCTTCATGCTAAAAACTCTCAATAAATTAGGTATTGATGGAATGTATCTCAAAATAATAAGAGCTATTTATGACAAACCCACAGCCGATATCATGCTGAATGGGCAAAAACTGGAGGCATTCCCTTTGAAAACTGGAACAAGACAAGGATGCCCTCTCTCACCTCTCCTATTCAACATAGTGTTGGAAGTTCCGACCAGGGCAATCAGGCAAGAGAAAGAAATAAAGGTATTCAATTAGGAAAAGAGGAAATCAAATTGTCCCTGTTTGCAGATGACATGATTGTGTATTTAGAAAACCCATTGTCTCAGCCCAAAATCTCCTTAAGCTGATTAGCAGCTTCAGCAAAGTCTCAGGATACAGAATCAATGTGCTAAAATCACAAGCATTCCTATACACCAATAACAAACAGAGAGCCAAATCATGAGTGAACTCCCATTCACAATTGCTTCAAAGAGAATAAAGTATCTAGGAATCCAACTTACAAGGGATGTGAAGGACCTCTTCAAGGAGAGCTACAAACCACTGCTCAAGGAAATAGAAGAGGACACAAACAAATGGAAGAACATTCCATGCTCATGGATAGGAAGATGAGTAATTTATAGATTCAATGCCATCCCCATCAAGCTACAAATGACTTTCTTCATAGAATTGGAAAAAACTACTTTCAAGTTCATATAGAACCAAAAAAGAGCCCTCATTGCCAAGACAATCCTAAGGAAAAAGAACAAAGCTGGAGGCTTCAGGCTACCTGACTTCAAACTATACTACAAGGCTACAGTAACCAAAACAGCATGGTACTGGTACCAAAACAGAGATATAGACCAATGGAACAGAACAGAGGCCTCAGAAATAATACCACACATCTACAACCATCTGATCTTTGACAAACCTGACAAAAACAAGAAATGGGGAAAGGATCCCCTATTTAATAAGTGGTGCTGGGAAAACTGGCTAGCTGTATGTAGAAAGCTGAAACTGGATTCCTTCCTTACATCTTATACAAAAAGTAACTCAAGATGGTTTAAAGATCTAAATATTAGACCTAAAACCATAAAAATTCTAGAAGGAAATCTAGGCATTACCATTTAGGACATAGACATGGGCAAGGACTTCATGACTAAAACACCAAAAGCAATGGCAACAAAAATCAAAATAAACAGGTGGGATCTAATTAAACGCAAAAGGACAAAGCTGGAGGCGTCACGCTACCTGACTTCAAACTATACTACAAGGCTACAGTAACCAAAACAGCATGGTACTGGTACCAAAACAGAGATATAGACCAATGGAACAGAACAGAGGCCTCAGAAATAATACCACACATCTACAACCATCTGATCTTTGACAAACCTGACAAAAACAAGAAATGGGGAAAGGATCCCCTATTTAATAAGTGGTGCTGGGAAAACTGGCTAGCTGTATGTAGAAAGCTGAAACTGGATTCCTTCCTTACATCTTATACAAAAAGTAACTCAAGATGGTTTAAAGATCTAAATATTAGACCTAAAACCATAAAAATTCTAGAAGGAAATCTAGGCATTACCATTTAGGACATAGACATGGGCAAGGACTTCATGACTAAAACACCAAAAGCAATGGCAACAAAAATCAAAATAAACAGGTGGGATCTAATTAAACTAAAGAGCCTCTGCACAGCAAAAGAAACTACCATCAGAGTGAACGGGCAGCTTACAAAATGGGAGAAGATTTTTGCAAACTACCCATCTGACAAAGGGCTAATATCCAGAAATCTACAAAGAACTTAAACAAATTTACAAGAAAAACAAAAAACAAAAAACAAAAAACAAACAACCCCACCAAAAATAGGCAAAGGATATGAACAGGCACTTCTCAAAAGAAGACATTTATGCAGCCAACAGACACATGAAAAAAATGCTCTTCATCACTGGTCATCAGAGAAATGCAAATCAAAACCACAATGAGATCCTATCTCATGTCAGCTAGAATGGTGATCATTAAAAAGTCAGGAAACAACAGATGCTAGAGAGGATGTGGAGAAATAGGAACACTTTTACACTGTTGGTGGGCATGTAAATTAGTTCAACTATTGTGGAAGACAGTGTGGTGATTCCTCAAGGATCTAGAACTAGAAATTCCAGTTGACCCAGGGATCCCATTACTAGGTATATACCCAAAGGATTATAGATCATGCTACTGTAAAGACACATGCACACATATGTTTATTGCAGCACTATTCACAATAGCAAAGACTTGGAACCAACCCAAATGTCCATCCATGATAGACTGGATAAAGAAAATGTGGCACATATATACCATGGAATACTATGCAGTCATAAAAAGGAACACAATCATGTCCTTTGCAGGGACATGGATAAAGCTGGAAGCCTTCATCCTCAGCAAACTAACACAGAAACAGAAAACCAGACACTGAATGTTCTCACTCATAAGTGGGAGCTGAACAATGAGAGCACATGGACAGAGAGGGAGGGGCACATCACACACTGAGGTCTGTTGGGGTTGGGGAGCTAGGGTAGGGATAGCATTAGGAGAAATACCTAATGTAAATGACTGGTTGATGGGTGCAGCAAAGCAACATGGCACATGTATACCTATGTAACAAACTTGCATGTTGTGCACATGTACCCTAGAACTTGAAGTATTAAAAAAAAAAAAAAATTGACCTTGGGATAGCCTGATATGGTGGTTCACACCTGTAATCCCAGCACTTAGGGAGGCTGAGACGGGCCTGATCATGAAATCAGGAGTTCCAGACCTGCCTGGTCAATATGGTGAAACCCCATCTCTACTAAAAATATATAAAATTAGTTGGATGTGGTGGCACTCTCCTGTAGTCCCAGCTACTCGGGAGGCTGAGGCAGAAGAATCTCTTGAACCCAGGAGGCAGAGGTAGTAGTGAACTGAGATCATGCCATTGCACTCCAGCCTTGGTGACAGAGAGAGACTATGTCTCAAAAAAAAAAAAAAAAAAAAAAAAAATTGACCTTGGGATGAAATTTATGGGATTTAAGAGGTAGACCAAGCCATACTTAACCCAAATACATAAATATGAAATGAAAAAAAATTGAAATGCATGTTCTATTATATCATCAATTCCTCTACAGCTGCCATTTGGGTATGAAGTAGAGGCAGTGGGCAGCAAATTATCTTGGCTTAAAATTAACATCATTAAGATAAATTCATGAGTGCCATCTATTTGTGTAGTGATTTCCACAACACTGTTTGTGGATTAAATTAGGAATTTTTAGAGTGCCATAGACTGGAATTCATAAATCAAATCTGTGTTGAATTTGTGAAAGGTTGACGCAAATATGTATTATTATTGCTGGAAATAAGAAATATTCACTAACTAGTTGTAGAATAGACGGCCAACTCTAAGAACATCCATCCTTCTCCTTTTATAACACCGTTCCTATGGAGCTGCCCAGTCAGGGACTGCATTTCTCCGCTTCTTGCTGCTAGGAAGGACCATGTGATTAATTCTTTCCAGTGAAATGTGAGCCAAAGTAATATGTCACTTCAAAGCAAGGCAGACAGGAAGAAGGTGGGCCTTCTTTGCCCTCTTCTCTCCAGCTCCTGCCCACCATCTCCCATCCCAATCCCAGTTGTCAGGATATAAAATCATAGGATAGAATTAGTAAGCAAAGGAAAGTCATCCACCTGCATTGGACTGCTAATTGAGCAAAAAATAAATTTCCATTGTGTTAAGCTGTTGAAATTGTGGGGTTCATCTGTTATGCCGTAACGTTACCCTAACTATAGACTAATAGTCATAGAGAATGATTCAAATGTCAGAGAATCACTGATGGTTATGAGCAAATTGCTTTCTCCTTTTAGAAACTTTTGATTAACCTTCTTTGACATTCAAAGTTCCATTAACTTAATTCTGTACCAATTATTAAAAGTTAGCTCAAAGTCTCTGTTCTAGAAGAACTCATAATCTCAGTTGGGTGAGAAAGCATACACAAAGTTAAAGAATAATGCAAAACAAGACATGATGAAAATCAAATGAGTGGAAAAGAAAATAATTCCTACTGAAATTTAGTGAGAAGAACTTTTTGCTGGGAAAATATTTGAGAAAGATGCAAGGACTTTATGAATACTTTGAAAACAAGGTAGGATTGGAAAGATAGAGATGACAGCTGGATATGGTGGCTCATGCCTGCAATCCCAGCACATTGGGAGGCTGAATTTGGAGGATCGTTTGAGGCCTGGAGTTTGAGGCCAGACTGGGCAACATAGGGAGACCCTGTCTCTACAAAACAAAAACAAAAACAAAAGCCCCAAATTAGTGGGCCATGGTGGTTTATACCTATAGTCCTAGCTACTTGGGAGGCTCAGGCAGGAGGACTGTTTGAGGCCAGGAGTTCAGGGCTACAGTGAGCTATGATCATGTCACTGCACTACAGTGGCAGGGCAACAGACTGAGACCTTGTCTCAAATAGAAGAAAAATAAATTCTGTCTTTCTTTCAGTTCTGGAAAAAATAAAAAAGAGAGATGACAGTAAGAATATTCAAAATAAGGCTAACAGGGTGAAAAAAAAAGCCTAAAAGTGGGAATGAACAAAAAGATATTTAGAGGACTGTAAGGCTAGGGGATTGTAACAAGTAAGAGAATAGAATTTGAAATTTATTCAATGTTCATTTACAAAACATTTATTGATCACATGGGTCTGGCACTGAGCTAAGCATTGGAGAGAACAACAGCCCTTACTGCCACAGAATTTATAGTCTTTTGACATAGACGGACCTAAATTCAACTTGTATCTCCATCAATTACTAGTATTTAAACATGGGAAGTCACTTAACTTTTTGTATTACTTGGTTTTCCTATGTACATAACGAGGATAACCCTACAACATTATTATGAGAATTAAATGAAATGATGAATTTGAAGCATTTAACATAGTGCCTCACACATAGTAAACTCTCAGTAAATGTTAGCTGCTCTTGTCTGGTGTGACAGTAGTGGTAGTGATGATAGTGGTAGTAGCAATAGTGGTGGTGGTGAGTGGTGGTGGTGGTAGTGAGTATAGTACTAGCAATAGCAGTAGTTTATTTGGGCAAGAGCAGAGAGACTGTTTGGATGATAATGGGCGCTGACACTGGAAATGAAGTTTTGAGCATATTTATGAAGCCTTCTGAATGTCAGGACAAAGATTTTGGATTCCATCCTTAGGCAATGGACAACCATTGAGGTTTTCTGAGCAAGGTAGTAACAAGTAACATGGCAACACTGAATAGACTAGATTGGACTTAGGAGTTCAGAAAAAAAATGAAGACAAAGAAGCCTTTTAGGGTATCAACTAAAGTGACACTGGACAAGAGTAATGACATGGAAATTGAGAGAATGTTCAAGGATAACACTAGGTTTTTCAAGTTTGATTAACAGCATGATAGAGTAGGGTAGAAGAATAAAATGTTTGATTTTAGAAATTGTTGAATTTGGAGGACTCAAACAACATTCAATTGGAAATATCCAACAGATAGTTGACTATATGGATTTGAAATCTGGAAGAAACTAAGGCTAGGAATATTTCTTAAATAAAAATAATAGCTAAATGGATGGCTTCTCCAAAACACAGTGTATATGAATAAAAGATAAAAGCCTAATTAATCCTTGCAGAAGGTCCCCAGTTAAGTGTGAGAGGAGAAAGAAGAACTAGCATAAAAATGGTCAATGTAGGAAGAAAACCACCATCATAGATGTCAAGGGAAGATAAACTTTTAGGAAGGTAGAAGTGGGCAGTAGTGCCAAATGATGAGAGACGGGTAATCTATTGTATCATAAATACAACAAGAAAAACTTACTGTATTTAGTAAGCAGCATTGCAGTTTTAAGTCCTAAAATGACTGTAGAAAGAAGAGAAGGAGCCGATCATCCTGGCTAACATGGTGAAACCCTGTCTCTACCAAAAATACAAAAAATTAGCTGGGCGTGGTGGGGGTGCCTGTAGTCCCAGCTACCGGGAGGCTGAGGCAGAAGAATGGTGTGAACCCGGGAGGCGGAGCTTACAGTGAGCAGAGATCGAGCCACTGCACCCCAGCCTGGGCTACAGAGCAAGATTCCATCTCAAAAA
>NW_016804432.1:5372030-5388384 GCF_001698545.2 Rhinopithecus bieti | reverse complement strand
ATCTACTCATCTGACAAAGAGCTAATATCCAGAATCTACAAAGGACTCAAACAAATTTACAAGAAAAAAACAAACAACCCCATCAACAAGTGGACAAAGGATATGAACAGATACTTCTCAAAAGAAGACATTTATGCAGCCAACAGACACATGGAAAATGCTCATCATCAAAATCTTTATATGAAGATCATTGAGGAGCCATTGAATAGGTATTTTTAAAAAATAACTGCTTTATGAAGATATAATTCACATTTCATATAATTCACCTACTTAAAAGTATATAATTCAGTGGGTTTTAGTCTGTCACAGAGTTCTGTAATCATTATCACAATCAATTTTAGAACATTTTTGTGACTCCCAAAAGAAACCGCATTCCCATTAGTAGTCACTCCCATTTCCCCCAACTCTTCTAGCCCTAGGTGGCCACTAATCTATGTGCTGTCTCTATAAATGGAATCATGATATACGTGGTTTTTCATTACAGAGTTTTAAGCTAGGGAGTGACACCATTAGATTTCCTTTACAGAAAGATCAATCTGGCTGACATACATAACCTGGATTGGATGGGAGAGGGGTTGGTCAACACAGAAGTGGAGAGACCCCTTAGGGAGTTGTAGAAAGAGTCAGATGCGAGAATATGGTAGCCTAGACCAGAGTAATGGTTAGGAGGATGGAGAGAAGAGGATATGTTAAAGAGATATTTAAGAGGTAGTCTTGGATAGGGCTGGTAATTAGCGAGGTGCAGCATATGAATGAGAACGAACTGAGAAGGATGATTCTCAAGTGTTATCCTTGGTAGTGGGGAGATGGTGATGCTTGTCACTAAAGTGGGCTCCCCCACAGGAAGATCAGGCCTGTGAAGAGATCAAGAAGATGAGGAGTCAGTATTTACTAGGATATACAACTGCCTGTACTTTGGCTGACATCAGCATGTCATAATCATGGTGACACAGGTCCTTAGGAAAAGAGAAAGACTGTGTATTTTTTCCAGTCTCATAAGATCTCAGAAAGACCAAAACAGCATGTATACAGATTCATAGTGATTCAATACAATTAAAAGTTTATTTAAATTTTAATGAATATCTATTTAACTGCATTGCCTTGAATAATTTTACTATGTCAATAATCTGTCACCTTTTAAAATCATAACCAAAGGTCCTCCAGGCCACAAGGGGCTTCCTGAAGTCAGAGAGTGCCTGGCACTGCCCCTGGTGAGGAATGAGCCTGAATTAAATCAAAGAAATGGGGATTGATTACAGGGTCAATTTTCAATTACTTGTACTAAGAGAGCAGTGGTATGAGTAATCCCAAACTGTGGCTAACCAAAAATCATTTATATTTGCTTTTGGATTGCATTACTTAAGCTATTTATAGCAGGTAGATTTCTAACTACATTTTTCTTTTGTGATTACTAGCATTAGTTTACACCCCCTGACTTCACGCTAATTTTGGTAAATGGAAGTGGCCCAAATATGCTAAGTGAGAAAGATATCATTTTGGGATTTTATATATCCCACACATCATCTACAAACTTGATAACTCACATATATAGATTTTTAAAACGTCTTCAAGGACAGAGATGACAAATCTCCCTTGATAACTTGCTTCTCTTTTTAAGAACGTTTACAATTGGGAAATAATTTTCCAATGCTAATTTCAATCCTTGTTGAAACAGATCTTTCCTTCTTTTCTCAATGGGAAAAATAAATAAATAATCAGGCCCTGTCCTTTATGGACTTAACTCTGATAATGCTGAAAAGTCCTCTTGAGTGTTTTCTCTTTCAAGCGGAACCAGTGCCATTTTATTCGTCATCCCTATTTCCTAGGCAATCATTAGCTGCTCCCACAAATCAAAGATCAGAAAAAAACACAAAGAGCATAGCATTTTCTAAGAAACAAAATAATCTGCACTTTACCCATGAAAACCAAAAGATTCTGCAGTAAGAAAGAAGTTAAAGATTTTTACCATTTTTTTCCAATTAAGAAGTAATACATGTTCATTATAGAAAATATGAAATATATATACAAAGGAGAAAATTAAATCATTTATGATTCCAGAAGACAGGTATAACCACTGAATCCTTGAATCACCAGACTTTTACTGTAGCCCTCCATTGCTGGAGGAGCTGGGTAGAGCAGTCACTCTAGGCAAAAATACTCTATTCAGTATTAGAATGCTTAAAAGCTACACCCTCATTTTGAACCCTTAGACCTGATGACTTATAAAGAATCATGTGGAAATTACAAAGACTCTTTTTGTGCCTTCAGTCCAATACACTAAATGCAAATGGGGCAGCCTCCTCAGTCCATTTCCTCTGTGCACACATCCTCATCTCAGTTCTCAATCTTTGAGACCCCTCTAAGTGTTATTCATAGACCAGCTGTATTGGCATCCCTTGTAAGCTCATCAGAATTGCAGAATCTCAGGGCCCACCACAGATACACTGAATCAGAATCTGTTTCATCAAGTGTTGTGTTTTATCAAGATCCCCAGGAACAACCTGATGCTAATTCATTGGTACTGTTGCTCAGTTGAGATGTATTGCTAGAGTTTATCAATTGGCTGATGAATAAAGGTAAATAATAAACAAAGAAGAGCACAAGGAAGAACAAAACAAAGAGAAGAGAGATTCTTTTCAAGACCTAGAGCTGAACTGCTCCAGGTGGCTCTGGCCTGGGCCTTCCCTGCACAAGCTGCTTCCCATGGAGAAGGCATCTCTGGTCTTACTGCACCAACTGCATGTCAGAAAATGGAGACATAAATTCAAGATTCAGTCATGGTCAGCAGTAATTGTTTTAAACTGTTTCTTCCTCACACTGAAGAACAACTTCCTGGTACCATGGTGTAATCTTCCTACCTTTAATTTAGACTGATTTGAGAGGAGAAATGGTCCTGGGGTATAGAGGGAATCTTGGGCACCAGGTGAACAATGGGGTATATATAATCATTTTTCCCCCTTCAACTTTTATTTTAAGTTCAGGGGTACATGTGCCCTGTAGGTTTGTTACATAGGCAAACGTGTGCCATGGTAGTTTGCTGCACAGATCATCCCATCACCTAGGTATTAAGCTCAGCATTCATTAGCTATTCTTCCTGATGCTCTCACTTCCCTGACCCCACAGGCTCCAGTGTGTGTTATTAACCCTCCCACCCCATGTGTTCATGTGTTCTTATTATTCAGCTTCCACTTATAAGTGAGAACATGTTGTATTTGGTTTTCTGTACTTACATTAGTTTGCTGAGGATACTGACTTCCAACTCCATCCATGTCCCTGCAAAGGACATGATCTTGTTCCTTTTTATAGATGCATAGTAGTATTCCATGGTGTATATGTACCACATTTTCTTTATCCAGTCTATCATTGATGAACATTTGGGTTGATTCCATGTCTTTGCTATTGTGAATAGTGCTGCAATGGACATACGTGTGCAAGTATCTTTATAATAGAATGATTTATATTCCTTTGGGTATATACCCAATAATGGGATTGCTGGGTCAAATGCTATTTCTGCTTCTAGATCTTTGAGTAATCGCCACACTGTCTTACACAATGGTTGAACTAATTTATATTCCCACCAACAGTGCAAAAGTGTTCCTTTTTCTCTGCAACCTTGCCAGCATCTGTTGTTTCTGAACTTTTTAATAAGCACCATTCTGACTGGCGTGAGATGGTATCTCATTGTGGTTTTGTTTGGCATTTCTCTAATCATCAGTGGTGTTGAGCTTTTTTCATGCTTGTTGGCCGAATGGATGTCTTCTTTTGAGAAGTATCTGTTCGTGTTTTTTGCCTACTTTTAAATTTTTTAAAAATTTGTTTAAGTTCCTTGTAGACTCTGGATATTAGACTTTGTCGATGGATAGATTGCAAAAACTTTCTCCCATTCTGTAGGTTGTCTGTTCACTCTGATGATAGTTTCTTTTGTCCTGTAGAAGCTCTTTAGTTTAGGCTTTTGGGTGGCAAAAGGAATAGTCAGCAGAGTAAACAGACCACCCACAGAATGGGAGAAAATCTTCACAATCTATACATCCAGCAAAGGACTAACGTCCAGATTCTACAACACACTTAAACAAGTTAGCAAGAAAACAACAACAACAACAACAAACAGTCCCATTAAAAAGTGGGCCGAGGACATGAATAGAAAATCCTCAAAAGAAGATATACAAATGGTCAACAAACATATGAAAAAAAGTTCAGCATCACTAATGATCAGGGAAATGCATATTAAAACCACAATGTAATACCACCTTATTCCTGCAAGAATGACCATAATCAAAAAATAAAAATAAAAAAAAATAGATGTTGGTGTGGATGTGGTGAAAAGGGAACATTTCTACACTGCTAGTGAGAATGTAGACTTGTACAACCAATATGGAAAATACTGTGGAGATTCCTTAAAGAACTAAAAGTAGAACTAACTACCATTTGATCCAGCAATCTCTCTACTGAGTATCTACCCAGAGGAAAAGAAGTCATTATATGAAAAAGATACTTGCACATGCATATTTACAACAGCAGAATTCACAATTGCAAGAATGTAGAGTCAGCCCAAATGCCCATCAATGAATGGATAAGAAACTGTGGTTTCTTATACATATACATCATATACATATACATGATGTGTGTATATATATACACACACATACACACACACACACACACACACACACACACATATATATATATATATATATGTGTGTGTGTGTGTGTGTGTGTGTGTGATGGAATACTACTCAGCCTTAGAAAGGAATGAATTAATGGTATTCACAGCAACCTGTATGGGATTGGAGACTATTCTTCTAAGTGAAGTAACCCAGGAATGAAAAACCACACATTGTGTGTTCTCACTTGTAAGTGGGAACTAATATATGAAGATGCAAAGGCATAAGAATGATACAATGGACTTTGGGGACTCAGGGGGAAGGGATGGGAAGGGGGGAAGGGATAAAAGACTACAAATTGAGTTCAGCACATACTGCTCAGGTGATGGATCCAACAAAATCTTACAAATCACCACTAAAGAACTTACTTATGTAATCAAATACCACCTGTTCCCCAAAAACCTATGGAAATAATTTTTTTTTTTAAAAAGGAAGTTCTTAAGTTTAATTAGATACCATTTCTCAATTTTTGCTTCTGTTGCAATTGCTTTTGGTGTTTTCATGATGAAATCTTTACTTATGCCTATATTCTGAAGGGTATTACCTAGATTTTCTTCTAGGGTTTTCATAGTTTTATATTTTACATTTAAGTCTTTAATCCACCTTGAGTTAATCTTTATATATGGAAGTAAGGAAGGGATCCAGTTTCAACTTTCTGTGTATGGCTAGCCAGTTCTCCCAGCACCATTTATGAAGTAGGGAGTCATTTCCTCATTGCTTAGTTTTGTCAAGTTTGTCAAAGATCAGATGGTTATAGGTGTACAGTCTTATTTCTGAGTTCTCTATTCTGTTCTATTGGTCTATGTCTGTGTTCTTTTACCAGTACCATGCTGTTTTCGTTACTGTAGTCTTGTAGAACAGTTTGAAGTTGGGTAGTGTGATGCCTCCAGCTTTCTTCTTTTTGCTTAGGATTATCTTGGTTATTCAGGTTGTTTTTTTGATACCATATGAAGTTTAAAATTGTTTTTTTCTAATTCTGTGAAGAATGTCAATGGTAATGTAATGGAAATAGTATTGAATAATAAATTATTTTGGGTTTCATGATATTGATTCTATGAGCATGGAATGTTTCTTCATTTGTTTGGGTCTTCTTCTTTGAGAAGTGGTTTGAAGTTCTCCTTGAAGAGGTCTTTCAGTTCCTTTGCTAGCTGTATTCCTAGGTATTTTATTCTTTTTGTAGCAATTGTGAATGGGAGTTAATTCATAATTTGACTCTGTGCTTGCTTGTTGTTGGGGTATAGTAATACTGGTGATTTTGCATATTGATTTTGTATCCTGAGACTTTGCTGAAGTTGTTTATCAGCTTAAGAAACGTTAGGGCTGAGATGATGGGGTTTTCTAGATACAGGATCGTGTCATTGGCAAACAAAGGTAATTTTACTTCCTCTCTTCCTATTTGAATACACTATATTTCATTTGTTTGTCTGATTGCCCTGGCCAGAACTTCCAATACTATGTTGAATAGGAATGGTGAGAGGGGCCATCCTTGTCTTGTGCCGGTTTTCAAGGGGAATGCTTCCAGCTTTTGCCCATTCAGTATGATATTGGCTGTGAGTATGTCACATATGGCTCTTATTATTTTGAGGTATGCTCCTTCAATACCTAGTTTATTGACAGTTTTTGTCAATCTTCTGTTCATATCATACTTAGGAAATTATAATCCAAAGGTTCAGTCTATTGGGTTTTGCAATTAAGAAGCACAGCTTCTTGCAGATATAACTGGAAAATCAGAAAACAAATAAAGAATTTTAAAAAGAAGCATATTTTCAACAGCTCCATGTCTCTCTTCAGTCCTCTCTACTATCCTTTCTCCTTTCCCTTCTCTCTTCCCCAAATATGCAAATTAAATTACTATCTTAGCTAATTCCCCTCCTCTTCCTTTGTTCTTTCTTGTATTACTTTTCTGACAACAGCAATTACAAAAAGACCTATTCTGGCAGGAAATGGAAATGCCACCATGTGTGAGGGGGAAAGAAAGGTTGGAAAAAGGAAAGGTTAGGAAAACAAACCCTCTGTCATTCTCATACACACATGCATGTGTGCACACAATTACACTTTTCCTTCAAATTAGATCACACCATTCAAATAGTTTTATACTCATCTTTTTAAATTAACAATACTTTGTAAGCATTTACTCCAGGTTGGTAAATATTTATACAAAACATGTTTAATAGCCTTATACTATTCCAAGGTATGAACACGCCACAAATAATTCAATGAGTCCCCTGTTGTTGGGCATTTAGGTTGTCTCGCATATTTTTTATGTTTGTAAATAATGCTGCAGTGAACAACCTTGTACATAAATCTGTTTCCAAATTTTGGTTATTCTTTCAAGATAAATTTCATTTGACTTTCATGACAGCTTTACACAACCTGACCTTAAATTGAAATATCTTTGTCCCGTACTCAATTATACTGTGGCTTTTCTCCAAAAGAAAACACATTGTGGGCTTTGAATGTCAGGTTTTTAATTAAGCAGTTTCCACAAGATTGACTCTTTTGTAGCTACCTGAAATTTTAGCATCAGCCAGTGAATTGCAATAGAAATGTCAGCACCCTAGCTCAGACAGGACAAATTTACCCCAGAGTAACTCAGGATTGGGACATATTGCAAGATGGTGACTCTTAAGAGGTGACATTCCATATTATTTCACACACTCTGCTCTTATAGAAGACATAATGTTCATGATTGTAGCTAGCTCATTGTCTATATACTAGCAAAATGGCTAAAGGCTCTATGTGGTTTAAAATCTTTATTTGCAAACCTAAATACAAGTAGAGTGATTAAATTATCACTGTGTAATCTTCATTTACACAAAGCCATTAATAACTAGAATAATAGCCATCATTTACAGAGAATATACTATGTGCCAGGTACCATGCTGAGCATTTTACAATCTATATGTATGTATCTATTGCTATGTGACAAAATGCCCCAAATTTAGTAGCTTAAAACAACAAATGTTTGTTATCTCACCATTTCTGCATGTCAGAAATCTTGATGTGCCTTAGCGAAGTCCTCTGACTCAGTATCTCTCCTAAGGCTAAAATCAAGGTATTCATTCACTTACCTTAAGGCTCAACTGAGAAGATCCTCATTCAAGCTCACTCATGTGGGGTTGGTGAGATTTAGTTCCTCCTGGACTGTTGGACCAAGGGTCTCAGTTCCTTGCTGGTGTTGGCTGGAGGACTCCTTCAGTTCCTCACTACCTGGGTCTCTTTCCAAGGCAGCTCACATGGGGTAGCTCGCTTTTCTCAAAGCAAGCAATTAATAAGGCAAGCAAGGGTAAGGAAGATAGAAGTCAGAGTCTTTTTGTAAATAAATCTTGGAAGTGACACCCATCATTTTTGATATATTCTGTGCAGTAGACGTGAGTCACTAGGTTTAGCCCATCCCCAAGATGAGGGAATGGATACCAGGAGGTCGGGATTATTGGGAACCATGTTAGAGGTGGCCTACCACACAACCATTATCTCATTAAGCCAAAACACACAGCTGTGAAGTAGATATCGTTAACCCTCATTTACAGATAAGGAAACAGAGATGCTCACAGCCAGTAAGTGGGGCACTGGTATTCAAACCTGTTCCTCTGATTCCAATGCATATATGCTTGATCACTGCACTATACTCTCAGTAGGATAGTGTGTCCATAAAGCCTATGAGGTACTGGAAACATCTTAGTAGAGATTCGAGTCAACTCTTAGTCTCTGGTTTACTTTGGCACTCTCAGTTTACTTCTCACTGTCTACCCCACATCTTCTGATGTTTAAGTGAAATTGCTTAGCTTAACCTGAAGGTGTTAGGTTAGAGATAAAAGATCCAGGGCTGCTCAGTTGCCTGTATTTTTGGGGGTCTGGTGAAAGTTAACTGGCATCTACATCTCCATCCAGAATTCTTGTATGTCTTCCCCATTCTCAGATTACATTACATATTAGCATTGAAGATGATTTGTAAAATAAATATCATGGGGAGAAACCCGCATGGTTAAGAACTAAACACATAAGCACAGTTCTCAACATGTTCTCTAGGATATATCTATTCATTTTTCCTAACCAGCAGAACTATAAATCTGGCCTTTGCTTGGCACATTGTATGTGTTTGGCTTTATGAAGGCATAAATCACCAAGACACAATTTGTGTTTGATTTTTTGGACACTTAATTTGCTTAAATGTTCAGCAGTTCATAGACGTAAATTGTGCTGGGCATAGCTCCAAGTGGAAAAAGCTGAGAGCAAGAAAGCTATACATATTAGGATGTAATTCAGAAGAAAAATCATCCTGGCTGGTCAAGTAAGTCCTCTTTATAAATTACTAATAAATAACTTTCCTCCATGAGCAATATAAACACTTAGTAAATACTTCTAGAAGAGGGAGCATTGTAGTAAATTTAGTTTAAAGAAACTTCCCATATAGTATGCTTCTGTATGTTGATAAGGGCATAATGTGCAGAGGGTGTGCCATACATGTTTGATAAGGTAACTGTATTGATTATTGTTTAATACTAGAACAATGCCTCACTGAGAATCATGAGACATGGTTTTTTATTCTGCTTGCTGCTAATTTAATGTATGAACTGTTTTGTTTGTTTGTTTGTTTTGAGACAGGGTCTCACTCTGTCACCCAGGCTGGAGTGTAGTGGTACAATCACGGTTCACTGCAGCCCTGACCTCCTGGGCTCAAGCGATCCTCCCACTTCAGCCTTCCAAGTAGCTGGGACCACAGGCATGTGCTGCAAAGCCTGGCTAATTTTTTTTTTTTAAGAGATGGGGTTTCACCATATTGTCCAGGCTGGTCTCAAACTCCTGGGCTCAAGTGATCCTCCACCCTGGGCCTCCCAAAATGCTGGAATTACAGGTGTGAGCCACCACGCCGGGCCAATGTATGAACATGAACAAGTCATTTAACTTTCTGTGTCTCAGTTTTCTCATTTGAAAATAAGTGGCTGGATTAAATGATCTCTTAATACCCTCCCAGTTCTAAGATTTTATGGTTCTAAATCTTAATACTTACTGGGCACCTCCAAAACATGCACCTCAGTGCCATGGAGAAGACAAAGGAAAACACACAGGTGCTTGGGAACAAAATACAAGCAAATTGTAAAAATTAAATACTAGTAGAAAGCTATTTGACAGTCTGAGTATAATGCCACAGAGAAATTTATGCAAATTTACAGAGGCCAGCGTTTCCCAAAATGTGCAGTGTGTACTTTTGCAATAGTGCACTGGGCAGGAATTCCTAAAAGTGGCCCTGGGAGCTGTCTCAGAATGGTCTAGATGAGGAGCCAGCTGCAATTATGGAACATCCCCTTCTCCCCATGGAAGATGCTGCCTCTGGCTTCCCATGGGAATGATGGCTGCTTCTCACTGGCAAGAATGGATGCAACTTCCCACATGTGCTGGACATCTGGTTTTCCTAGACAACTCCTAGAAATAGCTGGCACTCAAACCCAACTGCCTTGTCTGCCCACTGACAGGTTTGTGCTCATACTTGCCCTTTTTCTTTCTTTCTTTTTTTTTTTTAGATGGTGTTTTGCTCTTGTCGCCCAGGCTGGAGTGCAATGGCGTGATGCCGGCTCACTGAAACCTCCGCCTCTCAGGTTTCAGAGATTCTCCTGCTTCAGCTTCCCAAGCAGCTGGGATTACAGGCATGTGCCACCATGCCCAGCTAATTTTTGTATTTTTAGTAGAGACGGGGTTTCACCATGTTGGTCAGGCTAGTCTCGAACTCCTGACCTCAGGTGATACACCTGCTTTGGCCTCCCACAATGTTGGGATTACAGGTGTGAGCCACCGTGACTGGCCCATGCTTGCCTTTTAGGGAAGAAGAGCAAAAAAGGGGCACCGTCTCCTCAGCCACAGACTCACTTTGTGTCCAGCAGTATCTGGGCCAGGATATTTCTCTGTGACATAAAGGGAGTAACAGAGAATCCAGCCTTCCTATTGCTCACCTTTGGACTATGAATTTCCCCCCCAAAATCTATTCCTTAACCCAGCAGTTCTTAAACTTACCGATGCAACAGACTCATTTGGAGGACTTGTTAAAACATGGATGGCTGGGGTCCCTTTCCTAGAGTTTCTGATTCCGTATCTCTGGGGTGAGCCTGAGGATTTGCATTTTTAAGAAGTTTTCACATGATGCCAATGCTCCTGCTCCAGGGCTCATGCTTTGAGAACTCATGCCACATTATGTTATTGAATTCATCCTGAACAAATTGCAAGACAATTGGTGGTAAGCAAGATGATTTAAAGTGTTACATGGAGGAATTATTTTTTACTTAAATAGTTATATAATTATTTTAATGTGTATTAAATATGTGCCTTCTATTTTTTAGGAAGTGCTAGTATTCCATTTATAGCATCAAAATCAAGTTAGCTTTAAATACATTTATTTTAGCAAAAAGGGAGGTTAAAGAAAATGTCCAAGTATTCAAGTAAATAATAGAACAGATAGTATATCAAAACAAAGTTGTAAAGGTGGCACAGGTAATACAAAATTAGCTGAAATGGGAAAAACAAGCATTGTGTTTATTGGTATAAGCAAGGCATGCAATAGAAATTCCTAGAGAGGGAACTATTGTATGATATTAACTAGCAAGAGTGGTTTTGCAAAGGAGAGTTATTTGAGGTGAGTTTTAATGTGGATAGATTTAGATATGCCAAGAGGTGGTGAAAATGTGGTACAGGTAGATAAATAGGGTCTGGTAAGAGTCACATGCATGTGCTTGTGAGTGTCAATGAGTTGAACAGAAAAAAATTTTCTTAGCCCAGTGTTTGGTTTACATGACAATAAACAACCATTATAGTGGATTTCATTTTTGACTTGTAATTTTGGTGATGGATGTCGTCCATAATCAGTTTTAGTAATCAGCCTTCTCTTTGAGAGTTTAGGGCTTAGTTGGCATTTTGTTTGCTTTGTTTTCACCTGCCATTTGCTTATCTTTATCTGGTGAGTCTGCCAGGACAGAGTTTACTGCTCTAGGTTCCTTATACATTAGATCATTCTTTAGAGGTCAGCACCCCAAATGAAGACACTCTCAGACTGACAGCTCTGTCCAGCCAGTATTGCAAACTATCAGATGCTACTTCAAAGATCTCATGGAAAGAGAATTGTTTTTCTGCTTTCAATTAGCTGAGTTTGCACATTTAAAAACTGCTGCTAGAAGATGATTTCATGAAAAAGTAACCATGTAGTTCATTTCATTTTGCTAGACTGTAATTTAATCTTTAGAAATAATAAGTTGTTGTTATAGCTGTATATAAACTAAAAGTATTATTTGCCATTTTCCGCAGACTTGTCATATAAAGAGCAGTATAACCATTCGACCATTTATGCATCATGCAAATTCATTTTCTTCCCATAATATCCCACAATGAGAGAGTATTTTTAGGTCCCATGCAGGTCACAAACAGAAGTTTGGAAACCATTTATTCTGTTATGCCTTATACATGGTTATTGAATTGCTACTTTCAAAAGCAAATTCTGAAGACTAACAATCTAGTTAAAAGACTTCTGAGATTGTCTTTAAGAAAATTTCACCTTTCCGACAATCTAAGATAATATGCTCTAACTAAGCAATAGTACAGGAAGAAAAACTATAGAAACTTCCAGATGGACTATTCGTGACCTAGGCCAGCAGTTCTCAATTAGACTCATCTGGAGGACTTGTTAATACCCTGATTACTGGGCTCCATCCCAACATTTCTAAATCAAAAGGTCTGGGTAGGGATTAAGTATTCACAGTTCTATGATGTTCCAGGTGATGTTGATGCTGTTGGTCCAGGGACTACACTTTGGAAGTCACTGGCTTACAGGCTACTATTTCTGGTTTGCCCTTCTCTCCTCCCTTCCTTGTACCACCTAGTACAGCCATGAAAAATATTTGCAGTTCATAAGCAACCCCATGCTCCATGCTTCTTTGGACTACCCTTCCCCATCTTTATCTGCATGCTAAAATCCTTCTTGCTCTTCTAGGCTTAAGTGTCACATCCTCTGATAAACCTCTTATCACTTCCAGTTAGGATAGACTGCACCCTTTCTGTGGTTTCTATATCTGGTATAACAGATATACCATTGTATTGCCATTATTACTTTAGAATTGCAGGGTTTCTCCTATCATTATTTGTGAGCTCCTGGAGACCCCTTATCTCATTTTTTTTTTTTTTTTTTTTTTTTGAGAGGGAGTCTCACTGTCGCCCAGGCTAGAGTGCAGTGGTGTGATCTTGGCTCACTGCAACCTTCACCTCCCAGATTCAAGCGATTCTCCTGCCTCAGCCTCCCAAGAAGCTGGGACTGCAGGCATGTGCCACCATGTCCAGCTAATTATTGTATTTTTAGTAGATACAGCATTTTCCTATGTTTTCCAGGTTGGTCTCGAACTCCTGACCTCAGGTGATCCGCCCACCTTGGCCTCCCAAAGTGCTGGGATTACAGTTGTGAGTCACCACGCACAGCCTATCTCATTTTTTCAATCCCCAATTCTTGACACACAGTAGCCACTCAGTACAAGTCTTATGAATAAACGAATATGTGTAAAATATTTAATAGTGCATAATATATACTATAAATCCAATTGAGAGGGAATGCAGCCTCATAGATAAGCACATGGGCTTTTGGGGTCAGGCAGACCTGGGTAGGTCACAGAACTGCAGAATATTAGGGTCCCAATGGCCTTATTTGTAAATTGATGACATATCACATGTTCATTATGAGAATTTAATGAGATGATGTAGGTGAAGCACTGAGCACAGTGCCTGGATCACAAAAATGTCCCCAAATTATCATCAAAATTATAATAATAAATTATCAACATTATCACTAATAACAATCATTAGTGGTTAGCATATAAATCAAATTTACATGTGGAATTTCAGAGAAAACATGTTAGATTTTTGTTACTGCTTTATTCATCAACAGTGCACTTTCTAAGTGCAGATATTTTTGCATGATATTTCTAGTAACATAGATAACTAGATAGCCATTCACACATGGAATTGCTTACTAGTCCCATTGTGACCAGGTCAAAGGCCAGAATTATCTATTCAGTGGAGTTTTTAAAGTGTCTGCAATGCGTCCAGCACACTATGCTAGACCTAAAGTAGCACCTAGTCCCATCCTCAAGAAGGTCACAGTTCAACAGGAAGCCCAACACTGATCACACACTTAGTTAATGAATGAAATTCAGCTGTCATCAATACTGTAGAGCAAAGGTAGTGAACGTTCAATCCGTATATTCTCCTCCTGCATAACTCACTACTCCTTTACACTCTGAAGCTCCATCTATACCAAACTATATAGGTCAATTTCATGATATGAATCTTCCAAATCATGGGAGGCTGACTCCAGGAAGTCAGTTTTGTTGTTGTTGTTGTTCTTGTTCTTGTTTAACTAAGTACTGAAAATCTGATGATTTTACTTAGTCAGTGAATGACATGTTTCGGGCAAGGCTTTCCCAGTAATGTGCTGGCACATCTGGTTCACATGGCCATCAAGGGGAGACTTACACAGCAGAATATCATAAAAGGCAGACTGAAAGAAAGAAGTGGGGAGGGTAGTCCCATCCTTTTGTCAAAAATAAAGACTTGGAGGCTTTTTTCTTTTGGTCTTTTTTGCTCTGCGGATAAGAACTTCAAGACTGATTTAGCACTAAGGAAGGATCTCTTTTCTTATAGCCTCCCAGATTTCTGCTCAGCACCAAGAAGATGTGCAAGTCACCCTAAGAGCTGTAACTGCCACGGAGTCCCTCCATGGCTGGTACAATCCATGTGGGAAAACCTGTCCTTCACAGATGGGACTATCCATGAGTTGATTGACAGAGAACCCTGTTCAGGTGACAAATAATTATCTAGGACTGTTTAAAATCAACTCATGAAAATAGACTGAACACCTCTCATTTGAATTAAGTTGAACAATGTTCCTTCCAACCAAAACTTGACGTTTGCCAATCTGTGTCTTCCAAGTGACCCAATGTAACCCAAACAAAGTTGCGGTATATAAAATCGTCCCTCAGTATTCGTGGAGTGTTAGTGGCAGGATCCACCTTGTGGACACCAAAATCTGCAGATGCTCATGACCCACATATAAAATGGCATCGTATTTTCATATAACCAATGCACATCCTCCTGTATACTTTAAATAATATTGAGTACTTATAATACCTAATACAATGTAAATGCTATGTAAATAGTTATTATACTGTTTTTATGTAATTTTATTGTATTGACATTTTATTCTCTTTTAAAAATATTTTTGATCCAAGATTGATGAGATCTACAGATACAGAACCCATGAATATGGTGCACTGATTGTATGTAATCTTACAGCCCCAGTGAAGTGCTATCATTGCTATGCTACGTGAAGTTCAAGTCTAAGGAAAGTTGACTTTAGCATCTCTGTATGCACCCTTTCAAAACACTGCTAATGCTTCTTTAGGGATATTTTCCCCCATACTAACCTTTGTGTGCGTATTTAGATGTGTATTTCATGTAGTGATAGCTCCCCATAGTACTGATGGTAATTGATTATAAATATGGGTTGGGTAAACCATATCAGTATTTCGACAAACTTTCTGATTATTATATGTTCTACATACAATTACTGGTAAATAGAAAATAGAAAAATTTTAAAACCTCTAGAATGCCAACTCCCAGAGCTAACCTATAAATTATTCAAAATTTTTGGTAGAATTTATTTAATAATTTTAGATAAAATTACAATAATACAGTACATATAATGTGTGTATATTTGAGTATAGTTTTTTTGTCTTTAAGTTTTCTTTAAAAAACATAATTTTTAATAGCTGAAAATAGTCCACTGTATGAAACTACTTGAGTATATTTGAAAGTAAAAATAAGCTGGAATTCAGCCAAACTTCTCTTTCTATAAGGCAGCAGTGAAAGTACTCCAGGTACAATTCACTGTGGAATCCTAGACTCGGAGAGTTGGAAAGGACCTCCAAAGTCATGCATGAACATGAGAAGGCTCCAGAGAAACTCGTGAATTTTGTTATCTTTTTCTCAGTAGTATAACCATGATAGAAACCAACTTCATTTGAGAACTAAAGGTAATTAACCCTAGCTATAGCCATAACTTTTGTATTGTGAATGATGGGTGGCTGATTTTTAGTAGTTTATTCTAGATAAAAACCTAATTCAAAATTTTGCCTTAGGAAGTTCATATTTGTGAACATTTTACACTGAAAAGAGGTGCCATGGGCTATTTCTAATTAGACTTTTCCTTCAAAGTTAGAGACATTTGATTTCATACAAAAATTTAATCTATAAGTACTCAATAACTTTAGCTGTTCCTTTCTTTAACCAAAGAAACTGCCTGAGACTCTATTTTCATAAATATGCTAATGGTTCTCTATTAGCCCACAAGCCTTGCCATTACCTTTTACACCCATCATATGGTTTGCTGAGGGAAAGGAAATGAAAGAAATAATTTCCATACAAGCTTCAGAAACGGTTTCGTTCTACCTCCTTGAAATCAGTCTGGTGTAAAGAGCTCTGAGGCCAAGGAGGTTTTTATAAAAGAAAATCTTCAGTTGACCTATATGACAGTGATACAACATATTAATAATATTAAGTTGGTGCAAAAGTCATTGCAGGTTTGCCATTGAAAGTACTGCCGGCCAGGCGCGGTGGCCCAAGCCTGTAATCCCAGCACTTTGGGAGGCCGAGACGGGCGGATCACG
>NW_016804432.1:5366738-5371565 GCF_001698545.2 Rhinopithecus bieti | reverse complement strand
GAAAGTACTGCCAAAAACTGCAATTACTTTTGTACCAACCAAATAATATTAATTGAATCTATTTCAAGAATCTTAATTATTTTAGTAACATTACTAAGAATGGGCAGATATAAATGCCATTAAACAACAATGATCCACACAATATTATTTCTCAACAGTTCTAACTATTACCACATTTCCTATCATAACCAACCAGAGAGGTCTGGAATTTGTATTTGTCCAATTCGTCATGAAGAAAGCCAAGGCAAAGATGACGATAGAGTTTTAGATACACTTATTTAAGGTTCCATGAGGAAGAAGTGTCAGTTTCCCAATCCCAATCAGACCATGTGACCTCACCAGTGGGACATATGAACAATTTTAATTTTTTTCTTCAAAAGCATGAAGTTTATTCAAAAACATTATCTGAGAACTTTGCTCATTACTTTTCAACAGTTTAATGTCAAATTCACTTTTAGAGGTAGTGTTTATATTTTTTTTACTGTGAAAATAAGGCAAAACAGATGACTGCATGTTACAGCTCAGCCTTGTCTTTGAATGGGAGGTGTGAGTAGCTTTCCTAAATTAAATGCACCAATGCCTATCTAATACCTGATGTCTATTTTCCACTGACTAAGTGCTTGTCAATACGTCAGTCTAAGTGGATGGAGGGAATTAGATTTTAACTCCTCAAACTGACTCCTCTTTGGGGTGTTCTTCCTTTTCCTTAGTGTTCTTCAAAGTTTTATGGTTGGACCAGGACTATCCTGTTTTGATTACTGTAGCTTTATAGTATAGTTTGAAGTCAGGTAGTGTGATTCCTTCTGCTTTGTTCTTTTTGCTTAGGATTGCTTTGGCTATTCAGGCTCTTTTTTGGTTCTATATGAATTTTAGAATAGTGTTTTCTAATTCTGTGAAAATGATGTTGGTCACTTGATAGAAATAGTATTGAATCTGTAGATTGCTTTTGAACCACATTTGAACCAGCTGAACCACACATTGTTTCTTCCAATCCATGAGCATGGAATGTTTTCCCATTGTTTGTGTCATCTATGATCTCTTTCAGCAATGTTTTGTAGTTTTTCTTGGAGAGACCAATGAAACAGAATAGAGAACTCTGAAATAAAGTTGCACACCTACAGCCATCTGATTTTTGACAAAATAGACAAAAATAAGCAATATGGAAAGGACTTCCTATTTAATAAATGGTGCTGAAATAGCTAGCTAGCCACAAGTAGAAGAATGAAACTGAACTTCTATCTTTCACCACATACAAAAATTAACTCAAGATGGAGTAAAGACTTAAATGTAATGTCTTAAACTATAAGGATGCTAGAAGAAAACCTAAAATGCACCATTCTAGACATCAGCCTTGGGAAAGAATTTATGACTCAGTCCTCAAAAGCAACTGCAACAAAAACAACAATTGACAAGTGGGAACTAATTAAACTAATGAGCTTCTGTACAGCAAAAGAAAGTACCAATAGAGTAAACAGACAACAACTTGCAGAAGGGGAGAAAATATTTGCAAATTACACATCTGAAAAGGGGCCAATACACAGAATCTATAAGGTACTTATACAATTCAACAAGCAAAAATAGACATGCAAGAAGACATACAAGTGGCCAAGAAACATATGAAAAAATACTCCACATCACCAGTCGTCAGAGAAATGCAAATTTAAACCACAATGAGATACCATCTCACACCAGTCAGGATGGCTATGAGTAAAAAGTCAGAAAAACAACAGGTGTTGGCAAGGCTGAGGGAAAAAAAAGGAATACTTACACACTGTTGGTGGGAGTGTAAAGTAATTCAACCACTGTGGAAAGCAGTTTGAAGATTTCTTAAATAATTTAGAACAGATCTCATTACTGGGTATATATCCAAAAGAAAATACAACATTTTACCAAAGAGACACATGCACTCATATATTCATTGAAGCACAACGTATAATAGCAAAGACACGGTACCAACATAGGTGCCCAACAACGATGGACTGGATAAAGAAAATGTGGTACATGTACACCAAGGAATACTATGCAGCTATAAAGAGAACGAAATCATACCCTTTGCAGCAACATAGAAGAAGCTGTAGGCCATTATCCTAAGTGAATTCATAAAGGAACAGAAAACCAAATACCCCATGTTCTCACTTAGTAAAAAGGCGCCAAACATTGCGTACTTATGGACATAAAGATAGTAACAATAGACACTGAGGACTACTGGGGAAGGAGGAGGCAAGGGTTGAAAATCTAATTACTGGGTTAGTTAGATTTGCTCTTGGGTGACGGGATCATTCATACCCCAAAACATCAGTGTTATGCAATAGATTCATGTAACAAACCTGTACATGTACCCCCTGACTCTGAAATAAAAGTTGAAATTAAACTTCAAAAGGTTTTAAGGTTGGTACTCTTTTTCCTTCCTACATTCCTACCTTGGTGAATCAACATCTCCCAAAGCATCAGTGATCCCCCTGACGCAGGTGATTCAGACATCTATAATACTAAATGCTTAGAGAGAGTTCAGAGTTTGCCTCCAGCATTTTAATTCCATGTTTCCCCCATTGAACTTTTCTTTCTTAAGCTTGCTCTTCTTTCTGACCTCTCCAGTTCTACAAATGGTACTGCTGTTCTGCCATCACACATCACCACCTTACAAGAGGTCTTTCAGATCATTGACTCTTCTCTCCTTTGGCCCCTGCATCCACTCAGTCACCACGTGCTGTCCCTCTGCTTCTGCAATCTCTACCATGTCTATCTCTTCCTTTTCTTGGCCACAGCCCCAGTTCAGCCACATGGGGATTCTCAACAGAGGCTATACATTAGATTATATAGTCAGCTTTAAAAAAGAATTTAAAAAACACAACCGTTTTGGCTTCCCATTTCTGGCTAACTGAGTCTGTGGCCCTGAGGTAAAAAACTAGATTGAGGAATTAAAAAAATATCTCTCCAAGGAAGTATAATGTGAAGAGATGCGTGATAACACCTGGGTTGGATTATTTGCAAAAAAAAAAAAAAAGGCCCATGGTTTTCCCCACTTCCTGTCTGTCATCAACCCGATCTTTCGTCTACATTTCTGCCCTATTATTAACTTTCCTGTTATACTGCTTGGACAGGGGCATTAATTTGCTTCAGTGCCTTCAATGTCTCTCCACCACTGCTTTCAGGATAAACTCATGTTCCTCAGCCTAGCCATGAATTTTTGTAGAACTGGCCCCAACTTTCCAACCTTCTTTTGTGGTTTGCTTCTTTGTAAACTATAAGCATCTGCAAAAGTAAGCATGCCCTACTTGGTCTCATTTCTTTGGTCATTATGTTCTCCTTGTCTGAATGGATTTCATAATCTTTGTGTATCTCTTAGGATGCATTCAGCTGCAGGTTATAGATATTCAACTAAAACTGGCTTGACAAATAAGCTCCTTTGCATATTTAAAATGCTTGAAAGTGAGTTCAAGGATGAAAACTGGTTTCTCTGTGATTATCTTGCTTTCCCTCTAGATACCAAGATGGTAGCCACAACTGCAAGCATCACAGTCTTGGATGACCATATTTAAGCTAGGAAGAAAACACAGTTGCTATTTATTTATTTATTTATTTATTTATTTATTTATTTATTATCAGGAAGGCAATCTTGCTGACCTCCCTTCAATGCCATTAGCCAGCATTGAATCAAAAGACCACGTTCATGTCTCAAAGAAGGCTGGAAAAGTGAATATCTGGCATTGGCAGCTTCTATACTGGGAGGCTGGCTCTTCCAGGAAAGAAGTGAGTTGAGAAGGCAAACATTACGTGGAGGCAAACAATGGGGTCTCTCACATTTTGTTTTGAAGTACAGTATTTGGTTTTTAACCAAATTCCATGCAAATGTCTTCTCCAGGAAGCCCTGCCTAATCTACACCAGATAAATCCTGACGTTTTCTCTCTTTGCGTTGTCATGGTATTTTTGTTTAAATCTCTCTCATTGCTCTTGTGTGCTTCTGCTTTTGTTTATGTTATTTGTGTACATGTGCTATTTCCTATTGAATTATAAGCTCCTTGAGGGCAGGGATTATGTCTTAGTCATCTTTGTATATCCCATAGTAGCAAGTCAATATAAACATATTTTATTGCAAGAATAATATTCTGGCACTTATGGCCCTCATATTATTTGTTCTGCTGGTGTCATTTTCAAACATATTTTCAAAATTTGTGTTAGGTGGCTGTTCAGCCAAGGGACAAGAAGTCATAGTGAGAGCAAGTCTTCAGTTACTGTGTTCTTCCTGGTTCTTTTCTTCTACCCAGTCATCTGAAGGACATGGTCCTCCTTTCCCACCCCTGCCAGTTTCAGAAAGAACAGATTGAGGTGGTAATTGCACACCCTGACCACCTCCAACAGTTCTATCAAAATATTTGGGGTTCTCTGCTTCAAGCCTAAATGTGTTCAGGCTGGAATAGATGCTGCCAGCAGGGCTATTGAGAAAAGCCCCACCAGGTGGTAATTCATCCCCACTGGGCCTTTCCAGGAAGAGTCAGCCAAGCAGAGAAGGGTGCTATATCTTCCCTCCACTCGGAGAGACGCTAGCTTCAAAGGCCTGGTCTGACAGGAAAACGAATGGAAACTGGTAGAAGCAGGGGAGCGTTGAGGCAATGAGAACTTATTAAAAGAACAGTAGTAACAATAATTTTCAAAGCATTATTTATTTGAGAGTGAAACGACAGGGATTTCATCAGCCTGAAATGCCAGAGCTTGGTTGCATTCAACTACCCGTGTGGTGATCCAGCAGAACCCGCATGGGGTGTTACTTCATAGCAGCTTCTGGGAGAGGAAAAAGTGCATTAGATCCTCGTTTTATTTTGCGTAGT
>NW_016804432.1:5358785-5366346 GCF_001698545.2 Rhinopithecus bieti | reverse complement strand
TTTGCAAAAAAAAAAAAAAAGGCCCATGGTTTTCCCCACTTCCTGTCTGTCATCAACCCGATCTTTCGTCTACATTTCTGCCCTATTATTAACTTTCCTGTTATACTGCTTGGACAGGGGCATTAATTTGCTTCAGTGCCTTCAATGTCTCTCCACCACTGCTTTCAGGATAAACTCATGTTCCTCAGCCTAGCCATGAATTTTGTAGAACTGGCCCCAACTTTCCAACCTTCTTTTGTGGTTTGCTTCTTTGTAAACTATAAGCATCTGCAAAAGTAAGCATGCCCTACTTGGTCTCATTTCTTTGGTCATTATGTTCTCCTTGTCTGAATGGATTTCATAATCTTTGTGTATCTCTTAGGATGCATTCAGCTGCAGGTTATAGATATTCAACTAAAACTGGCTTGACAAATAAGCTCCTTTGCATATTTAAAATGCTTGAAAGTGAGTTCAAGGATGAAAACTGGTTTCTCTGTGATTATCTTGCTTTCCCTCTAGATACCAAGATGGTAGCCACAACTGCAAGCATCACAGTCTTGGATGACCATATTTAAGCTAGGAAGAAAACACAGTTGCTATTTATTTATTTATTTATTTATTTATTATCAGGAAGGCAATCTTGCTGACCTCCCTTCAATGCCATTAGCCAGCATTGAATCAAAAGACCACGTTCATGTCTCAAAGAAGGCTGGAAAAGTGAATATCTGGCATTGGCAGCTTCTATACTGGGAGGCTGGCTCTTCCAGGAAAGAAGTGAGTTGAGAAGGCAAACATTACGTGGAGGCAAACAATGGGGTCTCTCACATTTTGTTTTGAAGTACAGTATTTGGTTTTAACCAAATTCCATGCAAATGTCTTCTCCAGGAAGCCCTGCCTAATCTACACCAGATAAATCCTGACGTTTTCTCTCTTTGCGTTGTCATGGTATTTTGTTTAAATCTCTCTCATTGCTCTTGTGTGCTTCTGCTTTTGTTTATGTTATTTGTGTACATGTGCTATTTCCTATTGAATTATAAGCTCCTTGAGGGCAGGGATTATGTCTTAGTCATCTTTGTATATCCCATAGTAGCAAGTCAATATAAACATATTTTATTGCAAGAATAATATTCTGGCACTTATGGCCCTCATATTATTTGTTCTGCTGGTGTCATTTTCAAACATATTTTCAAAATTTGTGTTAGGTGGCTGTTCAGCCAAGGGACAAGAAGTCATAGTGAGAGCAAGTCTTCAGTTACTGTGTTCTTCCTGGTTCTTTTCTTCTACCCAGTCATCTGAAGGACATGGTCCTCCTTTCCCACCCCTGCCAGTTTCAGAAAGAACAGATTGAGGTGGTAATTGCACACCCTGACCACCTCCAACAGTTCTATCAAAATATTTGGGGTTCTCTGCTTCAAGCCTAAATGTGTTCAGGCTGGAATAGATGCTGCCAGCAGGGCTATTGAGAAAAGCCCCACCAGGTGGTAATTCATCCCCACTGGGCCTTTCCAGGAAGAGTCAGCCAAGCAGAGAAGGGTGCTATATCTTCCCTCCACTCGGAGAGACGCTAGCTTCAAAGGCCTGGTCTGACAGGAAAACGAATGGAAACTGGTAGAAGCAGGGGAGCGTTGAGGCAATGAGAACTTATTAAAAGAACAGTAGTAACAATAATTTTCAAAGCATTATTTATTTGAGAGTGAAACGACAGGGATTTCATCAGCCTGAAATGCCAGAGCTTGGTTGCATTCAACTACCCGTGTGGTGATCCAGCAGAACCCGCATGGGGTGTTACTTCATAGCAGCTTCTGGGAGAGGAAAAAGTGCATTAGATCCTCGTTTTATTTTGCGTAGTGTGTGATGTATTGAGCAACTGTGACCCTGGAAAGTTGTATTTCTGTCCTCCCCATTGCTTATAATCAAAGGGGGAGGTGTGCTCTAGGTTGTTGAGTGTGTATATCTCTGTGTGAGTGCTTGTGGTTTCATGAAGAGTCTATGTGGGGACGTCACTTGAACTTGGGTTCCCAGGCATTTTTCTGTCTTGGAGGAGAGGCTCATCTGGTGCAGCAAACACAGAGTTGTTAAATTGGATTTTCATGGAGTGGAGAGGCGGGTGATGCTAGCAGCTGGCAGAATTAAGTAAAGCAGTGGGGGGTTGCCTGTTTCCCTTAAGGGGGATGTGGTTCGTTGCTCAATTTTAAACTGTTGTGACTCAGTTAAGAGGAAATCAATTGGAAAACTTAAAATGACTTAATTGGCCGTTAGAACACTGTGGCTCCACAACTATTTGATTTCCTCCACGTCCTGTCAGAGGATGCTGATGGGCCTTCTTCACTTCAACTTTCTTAGCAGCAATTCTTTGAGGCCTTTTCCTTTCCCATCTAGGGCCAGATGATTGCTCCCTCTACAGCACAAAGAGTGACTGCTGCCTGAAACCAGTGCTGTGCCCTGTGTAAGGACAAGGAAAGGGCCTAATAGGGTAAGCAGGATTCCAGGATTCAGGCTTGGCTTTGGTTGAGTTACAAGGACTTTGAAAGGATAGGGCTTATCTGGGAGAACTTAGAAACTTAGATGAAATCCAATGCACCATCAGATGATGCCAATATCAGGAATACTTTCCAAAAGATGCTGATCCAGCACGATGAAGTAAATCAAAATATAATATTTATCCTCCAATAATTTTACTGAGTAATTAATATATTTGAGGCTCTGGACTCACCACTACCCATATATTATCTAATTTCATATTTGAAACAGTGCTTTGAGTTTTCTACTGTTAGCTATAATGTGCAGACAAGGAAACTGAGGTTTGGAAGCATTGACCTCTGAACTTTAGCATGCATCAAAGTCACCTAGAAAGCTTGTTCAAACACAGATTGCTGGAATTCCTTTCTGCCTGACTACCCTTGAACTGGGACATCAGCTGTTTTTTGTATTCTGACTTGAATGGAAACATTAGCTTTTCCTGGTTTCCCAGCCTGCCAGCCTTTGTACTAGAACTGCACCATCAGCTCTCCTGGTTCTCCAGCTTGTCAACTCACCTGGCAGTTCTGGGGCCATGCCTGAGAATGTGCATTTCTGATAAGTCTCCAACTGATGCTGATGATGCTGGTTCAGAGACCACACTTCGTGAACCACTGCCTTACGCTAAGGAAACTCAAACCTTCCTTAATAATTCCCCCAAACTAGATCCTGCTGCTCAGATTCTCCCAAGAGATTCAACTTCATTTAAACACACATTTAATTTACTGTGTACATGAGATGAATAAGATACAGATCTTTCTTTCAAGGTGCTCACAGGCTAGTGCTAGGAGTGGGGACGATAGAATCTAATGTGTAAATAAATAATTTCACTAGAATGTAATAAGTGTCTGTAGAGTTCAGTGAAGGCAAAAAGGTAGTGTAATCAGGTTTACCTGAGGACAAAGGATGTCTAAGGTCTCCATGGTGAAAGGAAGACTTATGGACTTACTCAGGAGACAAGAGATGCAAGGGGTCAAAAGTCAGATCAAGTGGCCAATCCCTCCTCAGCTCCTCATTTCTTTTGATTTGGCCTGGTTGCTTTTGGCTCTGTGTTTGGCCTGACCGCTGTGGTTTGTGCTTTCTACATCCACCCTGCAGTGCATTGGTTCTCTTCCTGCCAACTTGGTCACCCACACCTGGTCTGTCCGGGCCCATCCAGGAGACACTCGGGAGGAATGCATGCTGAACCCCTTCTCCCTCAATTGTTCTGGGGATTGAAAGAGGTTCCATGAGCTTTACAACCAGTGAAAATTGTCGCCAGCTTCGCAATTCTGGCCAACATGTCTATGCTTTGAAGTCTGGTTTCTGCCTTTTACAATTCTATTTTTAAAATGTATTAAAGATGTTTAAACGTGGCAGAGACTTCCAATAAAAGCCGTGCTGCTTGAGAATCAGGATGCTGGTCTCAATTTAAAGTGCCTGTTAAAAAATAAGATACCCATGTAAAAGGGGCTCTGAAGGACTGACCGAATAGCTCTTATGGAAATCAAGCTCACTCACCAATGGCTCTGATAGGATTTCAGAAGTTAGTATGCCCTGTGTCTATCCCCTGTTTGTGCCCTGAAAGTGACTTTTAATACAAAGTGATTGAATTTTTGTTTGACTCAGTCACTAACAAAAAACCATGAAACTAAAACAGGAAAACTTCTCTAACAAAATAGTTTGGCAAAAACTTTGGCTAAAAAAACCAAACAATGTCTAACAAGTAGTACCTATTATTCTACCAGTACTGGCTCCCTGAAGAGGCGTCTGGGGTCATCCCGTGCTTCCACAGAATCACAGCTCTGAACATCATTTGGGGACCAATCTCTCTTGACAGTCTGTTTTGTCTTGATAACTTTATTAGACCCTTTAGGAAGCTACTGAAAATATAAGATGTGGTTCCTCACCTATGCTCTCCCCATGACTACCCACGCTCAGTTACCCAAAAGCCATTACTGATTCTGGCTTAAGTCTTCTTCCCTTTTCTCCATCCTTACTTGTTACTTGTGTGCCAAATACTGTAGGTTAATTTATCCAATACCCGTTTGTATACATTTTTCTCAGGTCTCCCTCTCCTTTAAAATCTGGAAAGCTAAAATTGGCATTCTCAGACTCTCTCGAAGTTAGGAGTAGCCATGTGGCACAGTCTGGCCCATGAAATGTAAATCAAAGTTGGCTGGGGATTTCTGGGATGCTCTTGTTTTCCTGATATAAGCAGGGACACTTTCTTTAATCATTCTTTCCTTCTTTCAGTTGCCTGAAATATGATACACCAGCGAAATCTGTCACTGCCATCTTGTGACTATGAGCGAAATGCCAGGAGAATTGTAGAGTTCTTGGCTTGGTCATTTTGAGCTGCTGAACCAATGTCTACAATTGTCAACTTCTGGACTTCTCCTTACAAAAGAGAAAAAAACCTTCAATTTATTTAAACTATTATTTTTCAGTTCTTCATTACGTAAAGGCACAGATATCATCTAATTGAGTTATTACATGAGCTCAGAGTGATTAAGTAACACGCTTAAGCACACACAGCTAATAAATGGCAGAATCAGAATTCAATCTGATAGATTTGAGGCTAACTCTAAAACTTGTATTCCATTGAATTTTATTTTGTGAATCTGTTGCATAATATGGTGCCTAGTTGTTACATTAATGTTCTTTCTTTTTTTTTTTTTCAGGAAAAGATACCTCCTAAAATCTGCTGCAGCACATCCGTCTTGGTGGATGTGGGTAGTTACCTTACGACACAACTTACTCTGAAAGAATTGATGGCAAGACCCTTCTCAATTATGTAACTCTCAGGCAATTGAGTCGTGGCTGCCCCAAGGAAAAAGTAATAGACCCTTTTTGTGGCTTAGCAAAACCAGCTTCTCCAAATAACAACTTGGTGTATAGAGGTGATTATTGCAGTAGAAAATGAGGACGTTCTCATAGCCATGAAATCTTTTGGGAGGAAATGATGGCATTCATTACCAGTCCCACCACATCCTCACCTTCCATTTAAGATTCAACATCTTTAGATGCCTCAGTGGGACTCAGTCTCAATTGTGGTCTAAAGGCAGGAAAAGAAAGTAAAGACCATCCATGAGGGAATTGCCCCATGAGGCAAAGCAGTGTAAAGTGGGCCCCCTGATTCAACTGCATACCTAGATGGATGCGGAGAAGGGCTGGACCTGCTTTACGACTAAGAGCTGAGCATGTCAGTGTGAACCAGCTTTTATTGTTCCAAGCATGGTAAGCTCTGTCCACAGAGTTGAACCAGCGAGATCACCACTTCACAGTCAAAAATGCGTCAGTGTGCATGGAACCAGCAACAGTAAGTTGTTTGCAAACTGGGGTATCTGCCAGCCTGATCCAATTCTACAGTTTACTCTCTGACAGGCATTTGGAAGTAAGACTGGACCTCTCTAGAATAAGGAAATACAGGGGTTCTTAGGTAATGTAGAAGTATGTCCTTTTAAATATCCTAGATTCCTGTTATTCTGACAAATGGAGGATCCAGCCATTTTAATTTGAAGAATATGAGATGTGGTCAAATCTGTCTCCTGAGCTGGTGAAGCAGGTAGTAACAGCTACATAAGTAAAAGGACTAATAGACAAAAACCAAGGGAAAATATTACAACTGAATTAATCAAAATATGGGTTAGCAGGCATTGTTCCTGAAATGTAATAATCTTATTTGGATTTAGAGCATACTGAGTCAACTAACTCATATTTCAAAGGCTCCTTTTATGTTGAATTTTCCCCCAATGGTAGACAGTCTCTGGAATCAAGAGTTACACTGGAGACGGGGTGGGTCACTGGGAAAGTCTGTGTTACATTATTTTCAGTTCCATGTTATTCAACCTGACTTTATGTGCCAATAAATATGCATGCTGGCTAGAAGCAAAGATAGTATTAACCTCCATGCATCATGTGGGAGGGAAGCTTCAGCTTTAATGCTAATGACTTTTGCATTATTTTATCAGGATCTTTAAACCTTGGACCATTCTGAATCACAATATTGGAGAGTCAACATTATGTATAAATTACATATAGAAGATAGTAAAAGATAAATCCAGCAAGGGCAGATTAGGTGGCTTAATTGGTGTTTGGCTTAATTGGTAATATGGATAATATTAAGTGTTTAGGATTCTACTAACAGTGCAGTATTTAAAACTTCAGTTTTAAAAATCAAGTCCAGATTTGCAAGGAACAAAACATTAATGTCTACCTATCTTAAAATTCTCCAAAAGGCCTTACATTTTATGTCCAAGCAGGGGTCTTTATTAAAACATATCATGTCAGTTTTCAGAATGCTTCCAGAATTAAGTTCGTGAGGAGGAAAGTAATAGGTTTTGAACAGTTAAAAAGTTGCTCCAAGCACTCTGCTAAACACTTCATGTTCCTTCTTTTAATCTCCACAGTAGTCATATGAAGTAGGTATTCCTATGTCCCTGTTTCATAGATGAATAAACTGAGGCACAAAAGGACTCATGGATTGCCCCAAATTACACAGCCAACACTGAATTAGTAAGGGTTAAATTCTGATTGTCCTTGAAAATGTGTCTCCTTAAGTTACGCCTAGTACCATCCTCCACCTTCACTTCCCCAAGTCTCCCTCCCTTCAGATACTTCTCAATAGGGACTAAAGAATCATCCATTATCCACACTTTTTTTTCTTCTTTTTTATTATTATTATTATTATTGTTATTATACTTTAAGTTCTAGGGTACATGTGCATAACGTGCAGGTTTGTTACATATGTATACTTGTGCCATGTTGGTGTGCTGCACCCATCAACTCGTCAGTACCCATCAACTCGTCATTTACATCAGGTATAATTCCCAGTGCAATCCCTCCCCACTCCCCCCTCCCCATGTAGGCCCCGGTGTGTGATGTTCCCCTTCCTGAGTCCAAGTGATCTCATTGTTCAGTTCCCACCTATGAGTGAGAACATGCGGTGTTTGGTTTTCTGTTCTTGAGAGAGTTTGCTGAGAATGATGGTTTCCAGCTGCATCCATGTCCCTACAAAGGACACAAACTCATCCTTTTTTATGGCTGCATAGTATTCCATGGTGTATATGTGCCACATTTTCTT
>NW_016804432.1:5266086-5354812 GCF_001698545.2 Rhinopithecus bieti | reverse complement strand
TGCCCTGTCCCCAGAGGTGGAGTCTACAAAGACAGGCAGGGCTCCTTGAGCTGCTGTGAGCTCCACCCAGTTTGAGCTTCCCAGCGGCTTTGTTTACCTGCTTAAGCCTCAGCAATGGTGGGCGCCCGTCCCCCAGCCTCACTGCTGCCTTGCAGTTAGATTGCAGACTGCTGTGCTAGCAATGAGGGAGGCTCCGTGGGCAGGCGTGGGACCCTCCCAGCCAGGTGTGGGATATAATCTCCTGGTGTGCCCGTTTGCTAAGACCCTTGGTACAGCACAGTATTGGGTGGGAGTTACCTGATTTTCCAGGTGTTGTGTGTCTCAGTTCCCCTGGCTAGGAAAAGGGATTCCCTTCCTCCTTGCGCTTCCCAGGTGAGGCGATGCCTCGCCCTGCTTCAGCTCTCGCTGGTCGGGCTGCAGCAGCTGACCAGCACCGATTGTCCGGCACTCCCTAGTGAGATGAACCCAGTACCTCAGTTGAAAATGCAGAAATCACCTGTCTTCTGTGTCACTCTCACTGGGAGCTGGAGACTGGAGCTCTTCCTATTAGGCCATCTTGCTCCACCCATCTCTTATCCACACTTTTAAGACTGAAATAGAAAGAATAATTTCCAAGTACATATCATTTTCCTGAGATTCCTATTGTAGTGTCTCAAAGAAAATATCTGCTGAAATGTTAATGACTGGCCTTTATCATATGGTAGGAAATTTATATCTATATCTTCTGCTGTTGCAGCTTCCTTGACTAAGTTTGAATTTCCCTAAGATCTAACAATGGCCTTACTAGAAGACACTTAAATATGTTGAATTGGATGATTGATATATAGTACAAGCAAAGCAGCAAATCAAGCTCATATGATTTTGACTAGGTCCCTTCTCGGGCTGGAGGTCACAGCTAAACTCAGAACCTTAGCTGTGGGAGACAAGCTGTGGGTTGCTGCTATGTCCTCATGATGGGAAGCTAGCCATGCTTCAATCTTGATATTTTTTTTTTCTTTTGGAGGTGGAGTTTCGATCTTGTCACCCAGGCTAGAGTGCAGTAGCACAATCTTGGCTTACTGCAACCTCCACCTCCTGGGTTCAAGTGATTCTCCTGCCTCTCCGCCTCCTGAGTAGCTGCGATTACATGTGCCACCAAGCCCCGCTAATTTTTGTATTATTAGTAGAGACGGGGTTTCACCATGTTGGCCAGGCTGGTCTCAAGCTCCTGACCTCAGGCGATCCACCTGCTATGGCCTCCCAAAGTGCTGGGATCACAGGCACAAGCTACCACACCTGGCATGATCTTGATTTTTATCATATGTAAATGAGAATTTGGAACTGTCTGAAGAGAGTGCATATTACTTCTACAAAATTAATTTTACTCAGTTATAACATACTGAGCATTAAATGGTTGCATAGAATAGTACTGTGACTTTAACCCATGTGTTTTCTCTTGCTGTCACAATGAATTCATTTTATATAAATAGAAATACAGAAACATGGCATTTTGTGGCTGTTTCTTTTCACTTACCATAATGCTTTCAAGGTTCATCCATACTGTAGCATGTATCAGTAGTTCATTCCTTTTATGTCCAAATAATATTCCATAGTATGGACATACCACATTTTATTTATCCATTCATTAGTTGAAACATTTGGGTTGTTTCCATTTTTTTTACTATTATGAATAATGCTGCTATGAACATTTGTGTACACATTTTTATGTGAATATATGTGTTCACATATATGAAGCTCTTGGATCCCTTATCAAAAAGTAATTATCCATATATTGGCTTATTTCTGGACCCTCAATTCTAGGCCATTGATCTATATGATTATCTTTATGCTAGTACCACATGGTCTTGATTATTGTACTTTACCAGTAAGTTTAGAAATCAGGAATTGCAATAGCTCAATTTTGTTCATCTTTTTCAAAGTTGTTTTAGCTACATTGATCTTTTGCACATCCATATGAACTTTAGAATCAGCTTTCAATTTCAGCAAAAAAAGGCAGCTAGAATTTTGATAGAGATTGCATCGAATCTGCAGTTAAAATAAGTATTGCCTTATTAACATTATTAACTTTTATGATTCATGAACATGGGAGGAAAGCATAGATTTATAGAGAACTTCTTTAATTTCTTTCAATGCAGTTTTAATTTTAGGTGTACAGGTCTTGACTTATCTTATTAAATATATTTTATTCTGTTTGATACTGTTATTAAAGGAATTGTTTACTTAATTTCATTTTGGATTGTTATTGATGCATAAAATACAACTAATTTTTTCATAATGATCTTATATTATGCAACCTTGATGAATTTATTTTACCATAATAGTTTTGTTGATTTCTTAGAATTTTCTACATACAAATCATATCAACTGCAGATAGAGATGTTACTTCTTCCTTTACAATCTGGCTGCCTTTTAATTCCTTTTCTTGCCTAATTGCCTTAACTAGAACATCTAGTGCAATGTTGAATGGAAGTGGCAAGAGTGGACATGCTTTTTTTGTTCCTGATCTTATGGTCTTTTAGTCCATTTTTGTGCTGCTGATAAAGATATACCGGAGACTGGGTAATCTGTAAAGAAAAAGAGTTTAATGGACTCACAGTTCCATGTGGCTGGGGAGGGTTCACAATCAAGGCAGAAGGTGAAAGGCATGTATTACATGGTGGCAGGTAAAAGAAATGAGAGACAAGCAAAAGGGGAAACACCTTATAAAACCATCAGATCTTGTGAGATTTATTCACTACCATGAGAACAGTATGGGGAAACTGCCCCATGATCCAATTGTCTCCCACCAGCTGCCTCCCACAACACATGGGAAATATGGGAGCTACAATTCAAGATGAGATTTGGGTGGGGACACAGTCAAACCATATCATGGGGGAAAGTACTCAGTGTTTCTGCCATGGGTATAATGATAGCTGTGGGTTTTTTGTAAATGTATTTTTTCAGGCTGAGAAATTTTACTTCTATTCTTAGTTTGTTGAGTGTTTTTTTAATCATCAAAGAGTGCTAGATTTTTGTCAAATGCTTTTTCTGTGTCTATTGAGACCATCGTGTGGTTTTTAAAACTTTATTCTATTAATACCGCATGTTACATTGATTAACTTTCATATTTTAAACCAACCTTGCATTCCTGGGAAAATCCCACTTGGTTGTGGTGTACTATCCTCTTTATATGTTACTGAACCAGTTTCCAACTATTTGCTTGAGAATTCTTACACCTATATTCTGTAGTTACTGTTTTTTGTAATGTGTTTGTCTGGCATCATAGAATGAGTTGGGAAGTGTTCCCTCTCGTTCTATTTTTTGGAGGAGTTTGTGAAAAATTTGTGTTAATTCTTTAATGTTTGATATAACTTACCAGGGAAGTCATCTAGTTTTGGGCTTTTATATGAGAAGCTTTTGGATTATCAATTTTTCTTACTTGTTATCATTCTGATCACATTTTCCATTTCTTCTTGAATCCGTATTATTAGTTTTTGTCTTTCTGGAAAATTGTTGACTTCATCTAGGTCACCTAGTTTGTTGGCATACAATTTTTCATAGTATTCCCTTATAATCCTTTTATTTCTATAAGGTTGATTGTAATGTTACTTCTTTCACCTCTGATTTTGTTAGCTTAAGAACCCAGTTTTGGTTTCATTGATTCTATTATTTTCTAGTCTTAATTCATTCATTTCTATCTTAACTTTATTATTTCCTTTATTTCATTTGCTTTGGATTTTATTTTGCTCTTCTTTTTCTAGCTTCTTAAAGTAGAAGTTTAGGCTATTGGGTTAATGTATTTATTTATTTTTTTAAATAAGTGTTTACAGTTTTAAATTTTCCTCTAAGTACTGCTTTCTATGTATATCATACATTTGGGTATGTTGTGTTTTTATTTTCATTCATCTCAAAGTACTTTCTAATTTCCACTATGATTTCTTGTTTGAGCCATTGATTGTTTAAAAGTGTGCTAGTTAAGTTTTACATATTTTTGAATTACTTAGATTTCCTTCTTCTATTGAGTTTTAGTTTCATTCTATTGTGGTCATGGAACACACAATTTTTGTATGATTTAAATATTTTAAAATATACTGAGACTTGTTTTATGACAGAATGCATTATTTATCCAGGGGAGTGTTTATGTGCACTTGAGAAGAATGAAGAATGTATAGTCTACTGTTGTTGGGTAGAGTGTTCTATCAGCATCTGATCTAGTTGATTTATAGTGTTGTGCAAATCTTCTGTTTCCTTGCTGATTTTCTGACAGCTTGTTCTCGTTATTTAACGTGGGGTATTGAAATCTTCAACTATATTGTTGAATTTACTGTTTCTCCCATCAATTCTGTGAGTTTTCAAAGGTTGAATATCCAGAGTCTACAAAGAACTTAAACATTACAAGAAAAAACCAACCCCATTAAAAAGTGGGCAAAGGACATGAACAGACACTTCTCAAAAGAAGACATACATGCAGCCAACAAACATGAAAGAAAGCCCAATATTACTGATCATTAGAGAAATGCAAATCAAAACCACAATGAGATACCATCTCACACCAGTCAGAATAGCAATTATTAAAAAGTCCAAAAACAACAGGTGCTGGCAAGGTTGCAGAGAAAAACGAACACTTTTACACTGTTGGTGGAAGTGTAAATTAGTTCAACCATTGTGAAAGGCCTGTGCTTCATATATTTTGGTGCTCTGTTGTTAGGTGCCTATATATTTATAATTATTATATCTCTTTGATGGGTTAATCTTTTTACATTATAAAATGTCATCATGTATCTCCAGTAATGATTTTCTGTCTTGAAATCTATTTCAAATAATATTAGTACAGTCACATCAGCTCTCTTTAGGTTATCTTTCTACCCTTTCATTTTTAACCTATTAGTGTCTTTGAAACTAAAGTGAGTCTCTTTGATCTGCACTCCTATGTTTGTTTGCAGCACTGTTTACGATAGCTAAGATGTGGAAGCAATCTAAATGTCCATCAACAGATAAATGAATAAAGAAAATGTGGTACATATATATAATGGAGTACTATTCAGCCATACTAAAGAATGAGATCCAGTCATTTGGAACAGCATGAATGGAATTGGAGATCATTATGTTAAATGAAATGAGTTTGGCACAGAAAGACAAACATTGTGTGTTCTCACTTATCTGTGGGATCTAAAAATCAAAAGAATTGAACTCATGGACATAGAGAGTAGAAGCATGGTTACTAGAGGCTGGGAAGGGTAGTGGGAGGGTTGGGAAGAGGTGAGGATGGTTAATGGGTACAAAAACAAAATAGAAAGAATGAATAAGACCTACTATTTGATAGCACAAAAGGGTGACTATAGTCAATAATAACTTAGTTGTATATTTTAAAATAACTTAAAGAATGTAATTGGCTTGTTGGTAACTCAAAGTATAAATGCTTAAGGGGGTGGATACCCCATTCTCCATGATATGCTTATTTCACATTGTGTGCCTGTATCAAAGCAACTCAAGTATCCCATAAATATATACACTTACTATGTACCAACAAAAATTAAAAAAAATAAAATTGAGTCTTTCTTAGACAATATGTAGCTGGATCACGTTGTTTTCAATCTATTCATTCATTTCATCCAAAAGGCCAATATCTGCCATTTACTTGTAGTTATCTGTTTATATTTAATGTAATTATTGATGATAGGATTTATGTTTGCCATTTTATTTGTTTTCTATATGTGTATGCCTTTTTTCCCCCTCTATTCATCCACTACTGCCCTTTCTTGTGTTAAATAGACATTTTCTACTATACCATTTTAACTACCTTTCCTTTGTTACTATATATTTAAGCATTTTTTGGTGGTTGCTCTGAGAATCACCATTAACATATTAATTTATAACAATCTAGATTAATACCAATTTAATTTAAATAATACATAAAGACTTTTCTTCTGTATAGCTCCATTACCCCTCTCCTTTATCCTGGTTTTGTCACAAATTACATCTTTATATATATTGTGATCATTAACATAGACTTATAATAATTGCTTTATGATGTTGTCTTCTAAATTATATAGGAGAAAATAGGAGTTAGAAATGCAAAACGTACTTTTAGTATTCTTTCTTTATATTTATTTATGCAATTACCTTTGCCAGTGCTCTTTATTTCTTCATGTTGAGTGGAGTGTTGAGTCTAGTGTCCTTTTAATTCTGCCTGAAGATTTGCCTTTAGTATTTCTTATGAGGCAGGTCTGTTAGCAACAAACTCTCTGTTTTTGTTTACAGCAATGAAATCTCTGAGTTATTTGTTTTAGGAAAACTCTGTTTTGGTTTGTCTATTTTGTTTATCTCTATTAAATCTTATTTTGCCTTCATTTTTAAAGAACAGTTCTACTGGTTATGAAATTATTGACTGACAGCTTTTTGAATTCAGCATTGCGTATGTCATCCTGCTGTCTTGTGGATTCTATTTTTTTTGATGAAAAATAAGTTGTTAATCATACTGCTTTTTGAATTCAGCATTGCGTATGTCATCCCGTTGTCTTGTGGATTCTATTTTTTTGATGAGAAATAAGTTGTTAATCATACTGATGATCTTAATCATACTTAATCATACTGATGTTAATCATACTGATGATCTCTTGTACATACTGATTCTCTCTTGCTGCTTTCAAGATTGTGTCTTTGTTTTTAACAATTTGATTTTAATGTTTGCATATGTCATTCTCTTTGAATTTATTTTATGTGGAGTTTTTTTTAGCTTAGATGTTTAGATTAATATTTTCCATCAAATGTGGGAAGTTTTTTGTCATTTTTCTTCATATGTTCTTTCTACCCCTTTCTCTCTCTTCATCCTCTTCTGGAACTCCCATTATGTGTATATATATATTTCTGTGCTTGATGGTGCTCCATGGGTCTCTAGGCTGCATTTATTTTTCTTAATTTATTTTTCTTTCTGTTCTTCAGGCTGAATAATCTCTATCAACCTATCTTCAGGTTTGTGAATTCTTTCTTCTGTTAGCTCAAATCTAATCTTGAGCCCTCCTGGTGAATTTTTCATTTCAGCTGATGTATTTTGAAACCCAGATTTTCTACTTTTAAATTTTTATAATTTCTGTCTCTTTATCAATGTTTCTGTTTTTGATGGGACATTGTTCTCATATTTTCCCTCAGTTCTTTAGACATAATTTCATCTAGTTCTTTGAATATCGTTAAAATACTCTATTTAAAGTTTTGTCTAAAATTTGGATTTCTTCAGAGATTATTTCTATTGATTGGGTTTTTTTCTGTGTATGGTCATAATTTAGTTTCTTTGCATGTCTTATAATTTCTAGTTGAAAATGGGATATTTAGAATACAACAATGTGTGCAACTGATGTGTACAACCCTACAAATTAGATTTTTCCCTCTTTCCAGGGCCTACTGATGTTGCTGCTTGTTATAGTTGTAGTTATCTGTTTAGTAACATCTAAATTAAGTCTGTAAAGTTTGCATTATTCATCATGGGTGGCCCCTGAAATCTCTGCTTGGTTAGTTTAGTGGTCAGCTAATGAGTGGACATATTTTCTTAAATTTTAGAACAATAAACCTCCCAGTCTTTGCCAAGGGGTGCTGAATGTGTGTGTGAGCACATCTTCAACACTGAGCCAGGCAGTTGACAATTATTCTTTTGCCTTTCCTTCCTGCTTATGCAGACCCTTAAAGGCAGCCAGAGATAAGAGATTAGGGTCTTGTCAAGTCTTCCTGAACATGTGAACAGTCCTGTGTATATACATGGACTTTTAGATTTCCAGGAATATGTTGGAAATTTTCAGAATCCTCACTGACATTTCATTCTTCAATTCTTTATTGTAAGCTTTTTGGTTAGTCTATTGTTTACAGTGACTATAACCCACTTCTTCAGGCAGCTATGAAGTCAAACAATTGCCTGCAACTATTTTCAACACTCATCTCCATGGAAAAGGCTTTTTGCATAGAGGGAGCTGATTCAGGTCAAATAATGACACCCTTGCAAAAGTGGTCTTCCAGGGAACCACAAGAAAGGTTAAATAATGACTGTACTCTGGCAATGTGGCTTTGCAGAAACTGAGTTCTGCCCACTGCAGTAACTGCAGGTTTTTTATTTTAAGGCTGCCACTGAGCTGAAAATTGGAACTGGGACTAGAAAAAGTTAAGAACACCTCAAAGCTCATGGTTATTACCAAGATTCAGCTGTTTTTCTTGCTGCAAGCTTTTGCTTAATTCTCAGTTTTAAAAAAGTTGAGTTTGACCATTTGCCAGTTTTCAATTTGCTTTCATGGAGAAGAGAATTTTCAGTGTTTTTTTTTTCTCTGCCATTTTGGCTGACATTACAATTTTTTAAAAATATATTTTAACATATATATTTGTTTACTTCTGGAATTTCTATTGGGTTTCTTTGAATTTTACCTGTTCAAATCTGTCTATTTTGTTTTTTAATAATTTCTTGGGGTTTTTTTCCTTTCATTACATCATTATTTCCTTAGTTCATTTCAGAATCTTAAACATATTGTTTTTGAAGTTTATCTTCGGATTACTATATTGATCTGAGATAAATTCCTCTTTTGATTTATCTGAAATAAATTCCTCTTCTGATTGTTGATTTAGATGTTCTCTTTCTTAACTGGCTTACTGACCTTAATGTGTTTTGTAATTTTATCTTGGAGGGCCAAGTCGAGTTTGCATCTCATCCTCTCCTTCTGCCTCTACCTTCTCCTCTCTCTGGTGCTCATGCTCATGCATATGTATTCCTCTCTGTCACCTCCATCTAGTTCTCCAGGTGTTGAAGTCCAGAACTAGATCTTATATTGCAGGCTTAGTTTTTCTGTCTCATAGGGATATTAAAGTTATAACAGATACATCCAGTAGGGATGGTTAACCCACGTCCCATTTGTCTCTCTCTTTCCCGCTACCTTTTTCTTTTTTTCTCATCTTTCTTTTACGGCTTGATATTATCTTCTCAGTTTCCACTTTCCACAATGAGGCAGGCTCTGTTCTCTCTGAGACATAAGCCAGTTGCCTCTGCCTTCTCCGAGACTTTATCCCCAATAAACTTGTGCCTTCAGCCTGCTGACGGCATTGTATTTCTGTTTAGTTTTGTTCTGCAAATACTTATCTTGCTTTTAAGTATAGCATATTTTGTATACCTGTCGTTTCAAATATTTTATCTGTTATTACTATGTTTGGGGTATTGGCAGGGAAAGAAAAGGGACAAAAGATGATCTTGTGATGTCATATTGACTGGAAATTCTCTGAGAGAGTTTTTCAAGTTTGTCTCCTATAGCTGTGATTTAATGTTCTACAGGTCATTTTCCTTTACTATCTTCAAATGAGATTTTAATTTTGGCATTGCTCTTTTAATTTTCATGAAATCAATTATTATTTTATCATCTCCTCTTAACATGTTCGCTGTTCCTGTTTCATAGACGATATTTCTCTTTCCTCTTCTTCCTCTCCTTTTCCTCTTCCTGTTTACTTTTGGTTTTTCTTCCTCCTCATCATCATTCTTCTACATTTTTTCAAAAACTCGAAGGTAAAGTGAATCTACTTCTGACTCTCAGAGTAAGATATTTTTATAGATCTGCTGTTCACCTTGATCATCCAGACAATATTCTTTTTTCCCGATTTATAATAATATTTTCAATGGTCTTGTGTTGCTTTGTTTTTCTGTTCATTCAACCTCAAACAAGAAGAAATATTCCAGATTTGGTGTATGTTAACAGTATGATTACTTGGATTGCTCTTGGCTCCGTTGTTAGTTTTCTTAAAGCTCAATATGTACAACTCCTAGACCGATCACTAATGATAAGCAGGTTTTCATCTCATCTGGCAATGTGGAAAGACAGAGGGTCTTCTAGCTCCATTTCCTAATTATCTTGTACTCTTAAGCTATTTAGCAAATTGAAAATTATTTTTATTTTATTATTTGTTTATTTGAGACTGAGTCTTGCTCTGTCACCCAGGCTGGAGTGCAGTGGCGTGATCTCAGCTCACTGCAACCTCCGCCTCCCAGGTTCAAGCGATTCTCGTGCCTCAGCCTCCCTGAGTAGCTGAGATTACAGGTGCCTGCCACCATGCCTGGCTAATTTTTGTATTTTTAGTAGAGACGGGTTTCCCCATGTTGACCAGGCTGGTTTCCAGCTCCTAACCTGAGGTAATCCACCTGCCTCGGCCTCCCAAAGTGCTAGGATTACAGGTGTGAGTCATTGTGCTCCACCCTGTATCTCTCTCTCTCTCTTTCTCTCTCTCTCTCTCTATCATCTCTCTCTCTCTCTCCCTATATATATATATAATATAAAATATAGATATAGATATATATTTTGAAACAGAGTCTCACTCTGTTACCAGGCTGGAGTGCAGTGGCACGATCTTGTCTCACTGCAACCTCTGCCTCCCTGATTCAAGCGATTCTCCTGCCTCAGCCTCCCAAATATCTGGAACTACAGAGGCGTGCCACCACGCCCAACTAAGTTTTATATATTTAGTAGAGACAGGGTTTCATCATGTTGGCCAGGATGGTCGCGATCTCTTGACCTTATGATCTGCCCGCCTTGGTCTCCCAAAGGGCTTGGATTACAGGAGTGAGCCACTGCACCCGGCCGATGCCTCACCCTATTTTTTAAAAAAACCTTTTCCACACTTCTCCCAGTATTTCCCTTCTTGGATCTATACACTTTATTTTTTTGTATTATGTCCTCGAAGATGCAAAGCACCACCTTCAGTATCCCCATGATGGCCACTGAGTGTTTCAACTGGTATAGTTTTCACGTTTCTCAACCATGGGACAGCCTGATGAAGGGGAATATATCATGTCTCTATTTACTTTTTTCGATGGCAGGTGTCATTGGTTTTCTGCTGCATAGACCTGCCATATCTTTAGGTTTGCTTTTCATTTTATTGCCATTGGGGGAGCCACAGTTTTGAGGCTATTTCCACATGAGCTAGAAATAATAATCACTCTCCTTCTTAATATTTGGGAACATTAATATATTTTAGTCTTTTTTGTATCTTCATGGAGAATCATAGAGAAAAAAATGGAGAAACAAAATCAGACCTGAAGCCATTTAAATTGGAAGTCATAGAGACCAATCCATATTTCTAACAGCAAATTCTATTTTCTTAGTGGTGGTGTTGGGGTTTTGTTTGTTTTCAAATTTTAAAGATTCTTATTACCTATGAATACTCAAACTTCAACTCTCCTTATGTATAGAACTCCCAAGGAAGTTCTATGTGGGAAAACTTGGAGAAGTTATCCTTTGGAGAAGAATTTTGGAAGCGTAAACTTGGGAAAGTTTACTCATCTAGAAAGTTTGGACATTTTTCATAATTTTTACGAGCGCTACCAGTGGTGGTGTTTAAACCCTTTCACAACTGGTAGACTTAAAAATCAGAATGGATGCTGGACATCATGCTGGAAGGGGGAACTGTTATTCCAGGCATTCACTCATTCATGCTAGATCATGGGGAACTTAAAGGAGTCATGAAGGGGAAGCCAGTGAAGCAGATGGGGGAGGATCCACTTGGGACTCAGCACAGCAACTCTTTGCCTGCAGAAGTATTGTCAATACATTAATAGCTAATATGCTGGTAGCTGAACATCAGTCCCAGCCCTGGATTCTAACCACCTACCTAAGTACCTGTCTTATAATAGGCACAAAATATGTGTGGAATAAAGGAATGGACAACAAATAGATATATACAGAAGGGTGTGCCTGACCCAAATGGGAGTGCACAGTGACGCTAGGAGGCGTTTTTCTCTCAATAAAACAAGAGTATGATACTTGCCCTTTCTCTATTTCATAGAGAGAACTATGAAAAGACACTTAGAGAAACAATTCATTTTGCTGCTGTTAGGAGAGAAACGCCTGCTGAATCAATTCTGAGTGCTGTTGTTGACAAAGTGTGTGGTACCCTGTGGGAGCCAGTTCGGTCAAGAACAGCAGTGATGCTAATCATAGTCATATCATTGCAGGCCTAATTGACTTTTCAGTCAGAGTTAATAAGCAAAGTGGTGGTCTAAAAATTACCATTCATTTTCTTCTGGAAAATATTTTCAATGCCTCTTGATGAAGAGTGAACCAAAGGCAGGCAAATGTTCCTTTCAGGTAGTTTGTACCCAGTTCTCCAGATCTGCTTACTGTTCACCCCACCTGCCACGCAAATACAATTAATATGCAACTTTGAGAAGCTCCCCTGCCCCCCAACACCTAAGTGAACACACCACCAAAGGAAATTCCTTGAATGGTTGCACACTGGCCTTGGAGAATCAGCTTCTGTGTGCTCCTGCTCGGCTTTCCCGACTCGCCTCCAGTCTTCCCGGCCCGTATGGGCAATCATCGCACTTCATTGTCCAGTACCATCATTACAATATTGTTATCATCTGAGCTGGAGTCTGACACTTTCTCTAAGACCTTTCAAATAACCCCTTTACTAGGCTTCAGTACCAAACCATTCAGGGCAAATCTCTGCTTTGTGCTTGTCAGCCTTAATAGACTGGATGTCACTTGAGCCTGTAAAAAGTGCCTGCTCCTCAGCTGTCAGTCAGTCCTGGTGGTGTCAGCTGAGAGCGTGGCTGGAGCTGGCTGGATTAGAGGGTAGTTACCATAGCTGTCAAATTACTGACAGCCTGACACCCACACTCCCAACTTCCTCTTACTGTATTTGGTTTCTAGCGAGCTCTCTGGACCTTTCTTAAGGTGGATCTCTCTGTTGGAAACAGATCATAATTTGGTTAGCATCTTCAGAAGTTGGGCTGTTTTCTTGCCTGCTCTGGTTTTTAGAAAGACCCTTACTTTGAGCAGCTTTTATATTTCAGTGAATATTTTTAACCTCATTTCAGCAAAGAATACCACCTCCCTACGCTTTCCATGTTAAGGGAAACCCTCTGTGTGTGTATTTCAGTTTCACCATCCTAATTCAAGAATATATAGCCCATGCCCAAAATGTTTCCTCTTATCTCTTTTACATCTATAGTATTTTCATCCTCCTCTTCGGTCATATCTTTGCTCTGGGCATTTGTGTTAGATGTGAAGCTCAGTTTGTGTGTGTGTGTGTGTGTGTGTGTGCATGCATGTGTGCGTGTGTTTACATGTGCATTGTGGGGTGTGGGTATATATAGAACTGTTGACTTATCTATGAATGTTTGTGAATATGTATATTCATACCTAATGAAAGGTAGTCAGCTAACAGCCAAGGCAGGAAGAACAAATTGGCACCTTTCCAAACTGTGCCTTAGTTAACATTCACCTTCCATACAGCCAATTAGTGAATGAAGTTTACCCCTCTCTCCTTCCTATTCTCCTTCTTCCTACTTTTCATTCACACCTTTTCTTTCTCCCTCCTTTCTGTTTCCCCCCTTTTACTCCTTTTCACATTTGATACATTTGATATGGGTTTACTATCTTGTAGTCCCCAGGCTGGACAGCAGGCAAACAAAAATGAATGTGACTATACCCTTGTACACAAGTTCACAGCTGCCTGCTCACATTCCTCAGGTATGTTTGAATTTCACAGCCTTTTACTTCTGACCAGGGAGCTGAGCTTAATTAACACTTTCATTTACTTAGCCAATAATCAAGGCTGATTTGCTTTTATTAAACCAGGCTTTGGGACCAGAAATGCAACTATTGCACAATCTTAAATTTGCTTACTGTTCTAAACCGCCACAGAATTAAACTTGAGTCTGCATTCTGAGCACAGCTTTCAGCACACACAGGTACATGCACATTTAGTATTGTATGGCTATAGGGGAGAGAAAGTACTAGGCTTCAGATAACCTACTTGTACCATGGGAAAGTCACTATATCTTGCTGAAACTCAGTTACCTTTTCTCTACATTGGGGATGATTCTTACCTGCCAAACTTATAGTTTTGATCTATGGTCCAAGTAAGACTGACCATATATATAAGAAAAACACTTTCTAAAATGCAAGGTATCACAAATGCAAATTGTGATAATAATAAGTATTACTCTATATGGTTATATATAGAATTGAAATCAATGCTAGATTATTTAGGCTGTTTTACTGTTCTTATTTCCTTGGCCACACATACTTTGCTTTTATTTTCCTAGCACGCAACCACATAGCTGAAAAATATGCTCCCTAGTAAAAGTAATGTTACATATTGCTTAAACTGATGAACTCACGCTCAAATCAGGAGCCTTTAGAGGTCTTCTCTGGTCCCTACAATGTGTTTTAAAATGTTGTGGCTTTTTAAGACCATTGTTTTTCAATGAGTCCAGCAAGTGGTTCAAATTTAAATGAGCTAGTATCTACCTCAATTGCTCAGTAATTTTGTATTCCTTATAATTCCGGAAACTTGACAGAAAAAAAGTTCAAACCAGAGACTGAAAAATGTAATAAACATATTAGAAAAGGTGGAGGGGTGGGTGGGAGAGGAGGTACAAGAACTTTATGTTTTCAGTGCCAAAGCCAAAGACATATTTTTTCCAGCACTTCCTCCCCATTCCAAAAAAAATTTTTTAAATAAAAAGACCCTTATATTTCACTCAATTAAACGCTGGGAAATAGTCTTTCAATATTATTTACAAGCATTCAGCAGTTTCAAATTCAACCAACTCTCCCACATTCTCGCTTTCCTCTAACACACATTCTTTATACTGTTTGCTGTTGAGCTTGTCTACTCAGTACCACAATAACCATAGGAAAATTATTCAACTAATTTAGTGAAAAGCATCATATCAAACAAATAATAAGTGGGTTGTGAAAATGTTTATCTGCAAACCAAGTGTTCTGGCCACATTTTTGCTGAACTTCCTGGGCAAGGGTTCCACTCTGCATTAGTGATTTACATGCTGTTTCAAACCCAATTCCTTCCTGAGTCCAACTGATGAATGAAGGCTTGCATTTTGCAAGGGAACTGTCATAGTTGAGGGATGCATCTGTGGTCCTAGGGCTGAGAACGATGGAGAAATAGAATCTCCGGCATAGCTGGGCACCATAATTAGCTGAGGTAATAGATTGGCCAGCTTTTAGGAAAAACTTCCATCTGTTTTTTTCTTTCTTTTTTTTTTTTTTGAAACAGGATCTCACTCTGTCACCCAGGCTGGAGAGCAGTGGCACAGTCTCGGCTAACTGCAACCTCTGCCTCCTGGGTTCAAGCGATTCTTCTGCCTCAGCCTCTCGAGTAGCTGGGACTACAGGCACATGCCACCACACCTGGCTAATTTTTGTATTTTTAGTACAATATGGTGAAACCCCATCTCCTGACCTCGTGATCTGCCTGCCTCAGCCTGCCAAAGTGCTGGGATTACAGGCGTGAGCCACCGTGCCTGGCCCTCCATCTGATTTTTACTGATAAAGTAGTAAGGTGTTTTTCATACCTCCTTTTCGTGCACTGCTTTGGCCTAAATTCCCAAAGTGCGAAATTCCCAAGACTGTAGACAATGTAGGCAGTGTGAGCCTGGTGTTTTCTACCACAGACTTTGAAATAATGTAGGCATTCCTGGGTTCATATCCTGACTCCATGACTTACTAGCTGTGGGACCTTAACTGTCAATTTCTTCATCTGTAAAACAGATTAAAGTATACTTATCAGATTCCTATTGATTAAATGGGTTAATTTATATAAAATTGGCATGATGTCTGGCACAAGTGCCTAATGAATTGTGGTTATTACTATTATTATTATTACTACTACTATTTGCAATCTCATCCTGATGTAGTCTCTCAGTTCTCTAAGACTTTGTGAAAAGCTAAAGAAATCTTCAAGATGTTAGTTGTCTTCCTACCTGACCCTATGCAATGGTACATTCCTATTTATTCATTCATTCACACATTCATTCATTTATTCTTTCATTTATTCATTCATTTATTCATTCAGTTAATAAATGTTTAAAGGTCTTCTGTGTGCCAGGCACTAGGCCAGGTAAAGATTTGCATAGATGAACATTACTTGCCCTCCAGAGATTCCCAGTCAGGGGAAATAGACACATACGTTAACATTCATAGAAATGTAATTAGAGGCCAGGTGCAGTGGCTCACACCTGTAATCCCAACTCCTCAGGAGGCCGAGGCTGGAGGATCTCTTGAGGCCAGGAGTTTGAGGTTACAGTGAGCTATGATCATACCACTGCACTCCAGCCTGAGTGACAGAGTGAGACCCTATTTTTTAAAAAAAGTAATGTAATTAGAGTTCTAACCAAAATGTGAAAATGTGAAAATATGACTCAAAGCATTTAGGAAGCAGCACTTTCTTCTGCTAGGAAAGAGTTGCTAGAAAAATAAGACTTGTGAGCTGTGTCTGGAAAGCAGGACTTGGGTCCAAAATAAAGAGCCTTACCTGCCAGTCTTTCCTTAAAATGTAGCTATCTCTTCAGGTTCTGAGCAAGGGAACAGTAAGATAAGCTTTGCATTCTAGAAAGATCACTCATAGGATAATGGATGTTTTTTGTAGCAAGAATTAGTCAAGCAGGGAGATAACAAAAGCTTTTAATAAGGCAGAGACTGCTGAAATGGAGTGGAGGGAATGAATCCAGAGATACGAAGAACACAGCCAAGCTTGAGAGGCCAATCGTTTGGGGCCAAGGAAAGCAGGGTCTGGGGTGGCCATTCAGTGTTTTTTTTTTTTTTTTTTTTTTTTTTTTTTGTGAGAACGGAGTCTTGCTCTGTCACCCAGGCTGGAGTGCAGTGGCGCAATCTCGGTTCACTGCAAGCTCCGCCTCCTGGGTTCACGCCATTCTCCTGCCTCAGCCTCCTGAGTAGCTGGGACTACAGGCGCCCGCCACTATGCCCGGCTAGTTTTTTTTGTATTTTTAGTAGAGACGGGGTTTCACCATGTTAGCCAGGATGGTCTCGATCTCCTGACCTCGTGATCCTCCCGCCTCGGCCTCCCAAAGTGCTGGGAGTCACTGCGCCCGACCAGTTTCAGGTTTTTGACTTAGGTAACTCAAGCGGAGAGTGAAGTCCTCTCAGAGTTGGCAAATACAAAGGAAGACTTGGGTTAGAGGGAGTTCCTAAGAGTGAGAAGGGCTGGGACACAGGTGAATTTATAATCTGGGGCAAGTTAAATAGAAGATGTCCCTGGGATAGTTGGAGAAAATGCTCAATAAACATATGGAGCTTAGGAGAGCCCTGGAAGACGATTTATGTGTCAAGAGAGGGCTTGGTGGAGAAGAGATAGGTGTGGATGAGGTTATGCAGGAGATGGTAGCTGAGAAGGACCCTAAACAAGGACTGGGAATGGAACTCTCAGCATTGAATGTGAGGACAACACACGGAAGAAGAGCCTGGGGAGAGCCCAAGAAAGAGCAGCTGCGGGAGCCGAGAGGATGCTGGAGAAGCCATGGTGTGGGTGTTTGGAAATGGCAGTGGGGTTGGGAGGAGGGCAGTTTTATTTATGAGAGAAGTCAAATGAGCTGAAAGTCCTTCAGAGAGGAGGATTACCAGCAACCCCAGCGACAGAAGTTCAATTACTTCTGAGGGATAACAGGGTGCTAGGTAGAAGGGCCAGCGAATAGAGGGTTTCTAAGTCCGTGGGACAGAGCAAGAGGCCTAGATGAGAGAGAGAGGTTGAGGATTACTGGGTTATCAGATTCCCACTTTAGGGCTCAAGTCACACCTCTTTGCATGCTGCTTTATTTTCCTTACCACATCTTTGACTGTGGCTTGTAAATTTTTAACCCTGTTCCTGTAGCCCTCTCAGACACCTAGTTCAAAAATATGTGATGAATTAGAAGAATTAGCATTTGTCATCTCCAAGAATCCCAGGTGGCTCAGAAAAGTCCTGAGTAGCTTCAGTTACATGTTTTTGTTCTGATACCTCTGTTTTCAAACTGATTGCATCACTGCCTCCTGGAAAACCCGACAGGTATGATACCCCCCTTGCCTAACCCTACGTTCTTCCTCTCAGTAGGCAGGAGTGACGAGCTGCCTGGAACCAGCAGCTGAGGCACCCAAAGACCCGGTGTCTCTGAACAGCTTTTAGTGCTTCCTTCCCTAAACTACACCAGTGCCTGCCTGGGCTGAGCAGCAAGAGAGACATCTGTGATATCTGATGACAATCATCTCTGATTGGAGTGTCACTACATAGCACAGGCGAGCAGGGGCCACAGCTAATTAGCTATGTGAGGCTAGCACTCTGTTTACTGGAACTGTACTAACAAGTTGCAGCTTTTTCCAACGCAGAAGAGTCATCGCACAAATGCCAGCCAGGAGCCCTTTACTCTAACAGTTTAGGGACAGAGGTGCTACTTCCTTACTACACTAAAACCATGAGACATGAATATCTTTGTGCTGAGAGTCACTTTTAGTCTATGTTTCCACCTTTTGTAAGCTGTCACTTCAAGAGATAGTAATATAAGTTGCTTTATAGAATCTGATATTACTCTAAGTGGATTTGCACTTTTAAATGAGTATTTCTTTTTTCTTTTTTAGCAGTCCTTGGGTTGTATCAGGGAATCAGCTAAGTCTGAGAAACATAGCTAAGATGGGCCTTCTCACTTGAGTTAAAAGGGTGAAAGAAGCAGAGGAAAAGACTAGAAGTTTAGTAGGAATAAAAGAAACAAGATCTGTCTTATCCCATTGATATTTGATAGATTTTATTTGTTGTTCACAGACATAATGTGTTGAATGATATATTTTCAACTTTTGCTAGAGAACCAGCATGGTTGAAATAATTTTAAAGACATTCTAAGCTTTTTTCAACATAAGGGAAAATTTCCATGTAAATTTTTATCCACCTATTAGAAGACCTTCTCTGATAACTTCAAGAAGTGATAGGCCATTTTGTAGCTTTCATTTCCTTTAGAAACAAATGCAGACATTTCATGACAAATGAATTGGGCACATTTAGGGGAGCAGTTAATGCTGATATGTCTCTTATTATTATTTGAGCATGATCTCAAATACTTTTGCACCTTAGGAATTGAGAAAACTTTGGAGTACTTTGCAAAGTTAATGAAAATTAGCAGTGTCATCCTCTGAATTACTTCTGCCAGAAGCCTAAATTTCCACAAATGGACCCATCTTTTCATATAGCAAATCCACTGTCTACTCTTACACAGTCCCCAATTTTTTGGTCGCAGACCAGTATTTTGCTGAGTTCCTACTCTCTTAGTCAAAATCAGTTTGCTCAGAGACTTTCAGGAAACAGGATTTCAAAATAATTCTAAAAGCCTGTATATTTTTATATAGGTGGATTACTTTTCATGGGCTCTTACACTTGGAATTGATAAATATTTTTATTCATTTTCCAGTGAAAACTATGGATTATACATCTTGAAAATATGTGCAGTGCTTCTAGCACCATTGGATGAAATGCAACCTATTAGGAATATAAATATTTTCAATAAAGTCTATTATGAATGTAGTATTTAATTTTGGTGCTGTTTAAAATTCATTTATTTATATTTATCATCAAAAGCACATTTCAGAGTGGATTTCAATAAACATCCATATTTAGAAATTCAAAAATGTATTACATATGTTCATTCATTTCTTGTTGGTAAAACAAGCAAACTTTTTTTCTTAATGAAAGTGTTGGGTGTTTTTAAAAAATTTCTTTAACTTTAAACAAAATTCTCTCTCCAGGTGGAAAGTTGATTACCATCCTTCAGTCTGGAGGTAAATTTTACAGCTGTTTTAAACCCAGGAAAGTGGGTCTTATGTGGGAAGTGCTGACACAGCCTTATCCACCGCGGATCGGCATGAACTATACCGCTGTAATAAGGAGTTATTATGTATGTGTAAAAATAATGAGAGGCCATGTCTGAAGAGAGCTAATGTAAAATGCTAAGCAATTATAGCTGGTTACACAGTATAGGTTAATATTCCTTCATATAGCTGCACTTTTTTCTTCTTTTGTCCTCCAGAACTCCTAATGAAAATTTTGAGACCTGACTGTAATGATAAGCAGCCATTCACACGTCCTTTGTGTCAAGGCTGTTGCATTAATGCTTCCCTTCATATAACATTTTGCATAGCCTAAAGCATCTATTAAAATCCTTTGTAAAATTCATGAAACAAAAGTGGTGGGTTGAGTCTAGGGGGAGAGAAAGTAAGCTGCTTATTAGCAAAAAGTCAAAAACACAGGGCCAATTACAGATCTGAACAAGAAGGGCTAAGGAACAGCGTGGGGAGTAATTCTTTCTGCAGCCCAATGGGCTCAAGCGAGGGGCAGGTTAGATGAAAATAGAGCAACAGTCTGAGCAGTAATTAAACGGAAATGTTTGGAGTTAGAAACAGCTCTATAAGAACGGGAAGAAATGCTCAACTAAAACAATTGTCTAGCCTCACGAACATGCTAAATTGGAAGGATTTAGGGGTTGTTCCCTAAAGGAGACACTGTGGGTAGTGAAGGGAAGCAGGGGCTCAGGAGATATGTAAAGAATCTGTTTGGTATTTCAAATGTTATAAATTAGATTTATAAAGAGACAGAGAGACAGAGAGAGAGAGAGTATGCCTTCCTACTGAACCAGCAACATAAAACTGAATAAACCACAATAACATTGCCCTTTTTCTGTTATAAACTTGGCATTAAGCTTGTCATGTTCAATGACAGCCTACTAGGCCTCATGCTTTACCCTTTGGAATTTGAAAGATTGGCAGGTGTCATGATTTCCCTAACATAAAAGACCTTGCAGATAATGTTCACCATGCACATTTATACTTCCATAACTCCACTTCCCTCGTTTCGGTATCGTCGGGTGAGCTTTCCACGCAGGCTGTTGGTGCTGGGGCTGCTCAGAAGCCTATCTGGCCTGAGGACAACGCTTACTGCAAAAGGAGCTTGCAGTACAGGCCGTACTTTTATGATTCTCCTTAGCAGTCTAAACATGCCCCACATTTACAATAATGAGCTGCTTTGTAGAGAGCGGCTCTCTGAGAGCACTGTTACGTTTCTTTGAAATGTTGAATGCAACCAGAATGACTCTTGTCTGACTTAAGGCTAGAAACTGGGTTCCGTTTAAACAATAATCTCCTCTCTTTGCAACCACCCACCCCAGCCAGATCCTTCCAATAACTCCAAGAGAAAAAAGTAAAACCAATGTTGAGAGAAATACAAACTCCATTGAAGGCTAAGAGTTCCATTTCAATTGGTTATCACCTAAGGGCACCTGTTTGCTACCAACTAATGCCACTTGAAAATAAACAAATGGATCTTTTCAGAAGAATTAGTGTCAAGAATGAGAATCTTACATTTTTTCCAACCCAAAGAGAGAGTATGAGTAGTTGGCTAGGCACTAACCATTTACAAAATAGTTTCATATGGGATTTCGATAAACCTGGCCCCACACATTTTAATCTTTTTATTATGGAAAAAAATACGTATATAAAAGAGACAGAGTAACATAATAACTCCACGTATACTCATCATTCAGCTTTGACGAATATCATCTCATGCTCATGGTCATTGTGGTCTCACTAATGCCCTGTCCACTCCCCAGCTTGTTTAGTTTTGAAGCAAACCCTAAGGCATCATTTAATTTATCACAACAATAAACATTTCAGGGCCCATGTCTAAAAGAAAAGAATTCCTTTGCTTTTTGTTTTAACAGATCAAGGAAATATTTTGAACCTCCAACCTTTTGGCAGTTTTGTGGGCATTTTTTTCCATGAGCTGCATTTCTCAAAATAATATAATCGTATCATATATTAGAAATATAAATAAAATCTCAAGAGCATCACTGGTCTCTGGTTTCCTTTGAAGGAGTGTTTTCTCACTTATTTCAGAGATTTGGGTAACTGAACTTTTCTTCTGTGAGCCATTGTCACGTTATTTGTAAATTTTCACTTTTGACATTCAAATCAATAACATATTTTAATATATCTATCTTCTTAGTAATTGGTTTCACAAAAACCTTGACTCAAAAGTATGTATTGGGCACTTACTGTGTGCCAAGTTCTGCATTAGGTACAGGAAGCCAGGCAACCAGGCAAGGGAAGCAAGACACAGAAAATCAATCTCTCCTCTCACTGATCCCCAAACTTTGCTGGACATCTTACAGGGACTGTGGCATTTGATTGCCTTCTATATTGGTAGATGTTGCTAGATAAGAAATAAATATGTTTTTTGAAAAAGGAATAGGAAATTTGTCCTTTTCCGTCCTAATACTACTGTTGTTTCCTTAATGGTCCCAAAAGATAAATGTTTTACTCAGATGTAAACCATGTGAACTCCCCAGTCATTGGTATGAGGGTTATCCAAGTCTTACAAAGAATAATATCCCTATCCTTATGAATACACTGTAAACATACAAGAGTGAATTATTATATTTTTAAAAATCTAAATAGATTTATTTTTTAATTAAAGAAATGATTTTTTTCTTTAGTTTCTTACATTGATAGTTTCAATAATTGGCAAAAAATATATAGCAATTTTAAAATGGCAACATTTTTTCTCTGATTTCTTTAGAACACCAAAGGGGTAAGACTTGATCATTTGACTGGACAAGATGATGTACTTTTTTTTAAGGAGTGGATGGTACTGATTCTTTAAAACATTTTTATTGTTATGTACAAAAGACTATTTGCAACATAAATTTGAATTACAAAGCATAATATTAAAATGAACAGTGTGAATTTCCACCCAATTCAAAACTACGACACCACTAAAGCCTTTGACACCTCCCCTGTGCCTCCATTCCAGCTCTTGAGGCAATTTTATCCTGAATTTTCTATTTATACTATTTTATAGACTTTAAAAAATACATTTGCTATATATGTGTATATAACTACAATTGTTTAGTTTGGTTTGTTTTGAGGCTTTATAAAGTAGTACCATATCCTATGTGGTCTTTTAAAACTTGCTTTTCTCATTTCACATTATTTCTCTGAGATTCATTCAGAACATATGTTTTTATGTGTCCTTCATTTTCTCTACTACATAATACTCCATTTTGTGAACAGAAGATAATTATTTGTCCATTACCTTGTCAATGGGCATTGAGTGGGCTCTGGTGTGTTGGCTTGTTCGTTTGCTATTATTACAGACAATGGTGCTGTGAACATTCTTGATTTTGTCTCCTGGTACATATAAGCAAGAATTTCTCTAATTCTGACTTTTTTTCCTTCTAAAAGTTTCACAAATGGCAGTGGGGGATATATTGGTACTCTTTTTCTATTAATAAAGACCTATTAAGTTCCACAAATTAAATTAATTTAAAGTGAAAATGATAGTTTTAAAAGTATAGTTTTTATGCACATAGGACAATGGGATCATGACTCAACAGCAGGAAGATATAGCATGGATTGGCTCATGAAGCCCTTGAACTGGGAGAGTGAACCAAGATAAAAATGTCAGAAGTTTCTGAACTGAAGGACCCAAAAAACTGCTCAAGGAAACCATGCTGAAAATGGCTTAGTTCCATTTGCTAAAAGAGGTTCAGTTAATAAGAAGGGACCATAAAAGGAAACAGAGTCATTTTAAGCCAAATGATTGTGGGAACTACATTTAAGCTACTCTTTTTATTTTCCAAGACAGCTTCATAAACAAAACAAAACAACAGGGAAAAAAATACTCACATGGCGTAAATCTCTGGAATATTAAATGAAAACGCATGTTTGGCAAAATACCTCAGGATTTTCTAAACTATTATCTCCCTATAGTTTCACTAACATGTTAACCTACTTAGAGCAATTAGTGCTTCATTAGTAAGGCTAACTAACTGTTGCCGGGCCCTGTAATGATTTGCCAGGCTTTCCAGATACAAGTGCATAATCAATGTTTTCCAATTACTTCTATAGTGCAACCACTATTTCAAATAAACTAGATAATAATACAAACCCATTACTGGAGCCGAAGTAGCAGAGGCATTTAATTGCAAGGCAGTTCTTCTCAGCTTTTAAAATTTTTCACACTAATGAAGTGTCATACAAAAAAGTTGTATTGATTTTTCCACCACATGGCTTCAACCACAAATATGTAATTATCCCTTTTATATCTAGCTAGGGGATTAAAATAATCTATAGTATATAGCCTTTACTTATCCCTGATGGGTTTAGTAGTACTTTTACCCTTTTCAAAATATGCAGCCCTTTGATGAATGAACTTTAGGCAAAATGTTGCTTTATCCGTTTCAAATCTTTGCTTTCTAAAGTCAGTTTGTGTGCAGGCATTAAAGTCTGAAATCTTGAGCTTCTGAAGCCTCCTAAAGAGCACATTCTGATATAATTTAATTTACTGAGTGCATCATAGATATTTTTCTCCACTAAAGAAATCAACATGGGTATACAGTATTGCACATTAGCCATGCCTACATTTGCATTTCACTGTACTTACATTTTTATTCATAGCTAACATTTTATTAACCATGTTATATTTTCACACAAATAAAGTGTTCTCGACATTAATTGGAGCCAATTCTTTCCCAGGTTTTCAGAAAAAAAAAAAAAGTAAGAATAATCCACTGGCATTAAATTTCTTATTTTCTCATCACAGGTTTGGTCAATAAACGAGGGGAAAAAGCCTTTTCTTTATGAAAAGGAGAATTGTCTATTTATAAGTATAAAATGAATTTGCAGAGATCAGATATTAAGCTGGGAGGCAAGGGGCTTTTTAATAAATTAGCCTGTCTTTCTTGATCTTTTTACACATAAATTGGTTCCTTTCAACGTTTTTGCTAAAAATTCTTTTGGTAACACTTTAACATTATTTCAATTATAGTCAGTGTAAAAGTAGATTCAAAAGGGTAAAAAATACAGCTTAAATGTCTGCAAGACCTTGCTCGTAACATTCATATGTCAAAAACTGTATCTCCCTATAGTTGCAGTAACACGTTAACCTACTTACCACCCTGAGTTTTCCCAGATGCAAGGATTTTTTAGATTTCTTGCCTTTCTGTGTTTTGTGGTTTGAGGAAACATTCACAGTCAAATTATATTCCAAAGTCTGAAAATTCTGTCAAGGTGACTGTAGATATTTTTAAAAATAAGTCAACACTGGAAAATGGCAAAAATTTAGTGGTGTAGAGATATAAACTTAATTTTTTGGGTGACATTTTAAACCTAGGTATTTCATGTTAACTTTAAAATTTTCCAAGCAGAGGATTTATGGAAAAATAAGTGACTATAAAGAACTGCTTCATACCAAGAAGAACAGGCTAAAAATAAACACATCCAAAGTTACCATGGATATGTAGATCTCAATAATAATTACAGTATGTTTAATCTGTTTTCATAAATGTTGCAAACATTCCTTTTTTTAAGTATCACTTTTATATATTGTGCTATAGTACCAGATTGTAAAAGAAGCAAACATATACAAGTATATTTTTCAAATAAATAAAACTATGAATTTAAAGGCCAGTTATGTATAACATTTGCATCTAACATCTATGGAAAACATCCTTCATGGTAGAGGTGATATCTGCAGATGAAGGGTAAAGGCAAATGAAAAATGGGTAAAGTAGGGCAGCTTGGATACTAAGGAAAGCTACAGTTTATTTTTAAATTAATTCACACACAAAATGTTTTAATATTGATTTCTTTTTAAAAATGCCCTTGAGATTTATTCTACATGATTCTTCCTATATGGAGGATTAGTGTCGCTGGCCGCCTGTTGTTTGCTTTTCTTATATTTTAAAACATTGTTTTAATCATCTTTAGGGATCCAGGGAAGCAGTGATTATGCCCGTGCTGGAACAGGTTGAGAGGTGAAATATTCTTTCTAATGTAACATACAGTATTAGTTTCAACCCCGATTTCCACATGCTACGTACAGTATACGTGCAGCCTTATGTGGTGGTAAAATACAAGTAAGAAATATGACTGTATCAAAAACAGATTATCATCAGGAATTGTGAGAAAGATAAAAAGTGGAATTTCTGTCAAGAAGAAAGAATGAGATGAGCTCCGCACTATGGATTTCAACTCTCCAGTCTGCATGTGACTGGGAGTGGTACATGTTTCCAAGATACTAAAACGCCATTACCTTGACCGTCGACATGAAGCGATCAGAGTCATATTTATTGATGAAACTCTCAGCTCCCAACCTGCCGCACTGAGTGTGCATCATACAGCTGTCAGCAGAGCCAGGGCACCACAGCGATGAGTGCTTGTGACATTTCCCTTTCATAATTTATGAAAACAAAAGATCTTGAAGTTTGTAGGACACCAGAGTAATTTTAAAATAGTCTTCATGAAGGCTATATTGTGGTCCGTAAAATAAGCACTTTTCTGGCTTATGGTTTTTAGGAGAAGCAATTGCAAACCAAATTAGAACCATAAACACGGCCATTATTTAAAGGATTCTAATCCTGACACGAGGGTTACAAGTACAACCAGCTATTTAGGGTGGTGGTAAATTACCATTATACCAGAGCATAATTCTCTTCATGGTGTGTGATGGTTTCACCTACACGTGATTTCACAGGGGTTTTATGAGTTTAAGACCCTAAAAATCCACTTAAGTATTTTACTTTTCAAGGTAATATTTTTCATCTGTGACACTGCTTGGTCGCTAAAAGAGAAAGCATTATTTAAAACTAAAAACGTTAAACAAAGAGCAAAAGGATTGAGTCTTCCATACTAACTATTATATTAGATTTGATTAAACAAGTCAATAATGACCATGAACTATAATTTTGAGGGAGGAGATCTCCCCAGTAAGAAATTACCCCTGAATGAAGAGTAGCAGATTGTGCCATACTGTGAGATTTAAAAAAAAAATGTACAGATATGTTTTTAACAAGTAGAAAAAACACCATATGTGACACATATGAATACATGCATTTTGGAATCAAGTGACCTCTATGCTCAAGTTGTTCAAGTTCAAACTTAACCAAGAAAACATCTTACAGAAATGCTAATCAATTGCTTGTTTTTTGTTCATTTTGTGAGGTTTAGGTGGAGGAGAATGGGAAAGAAGACTGGGGAGAAAGATCACTGGACATGTCCCATGTTTAGACATACATGATTTAAAAAGTATGATTTTCACATCATCATTTCATTCTGCCTAGAATACTTATGCACCTACCTCTGAAATAGAATGTGGCTTATAACTATAGAATAACAAAATTACATCAAATAGGAATATGCCATCCATATATACATAAAATAATTTCATTATTAAAATTAATTTTATCTTAGTATTTTCCATCATCTTTCCAAACAGGAAGCAATTTATTTTTCTATTCTATCCACTAAGGTAGAAATGCAATGTACACTTCTAAAGCTAATTATTCAAACATATGAGAATTCCTGAAAATGACCTTGAAGCAATTAAGGGCATGTGTATTATATGTTTAAGGCTAGTACATCTTCCCCAGAAAAGGCCTCAATCCTTATTCAAGGGAAGGTGCTGGGGAAAAGATAGTCTTGCATTATGTGTATGGAAAATGGGGGCACACTGGCACTAGGGTATCAAACTGATGTAAGCAGGTCTCCTATTATTTGACAGGCAGCCCAGAAAACATGGGGTGATGCCTCCCAGGCTGCAAGATCAGGAAAAAAATGCCCAGAACCACCCCTCCTCCCATGCATTGGCATCCCTGATGGAAAGGCAGTCCTTCTGTTCCCACACTCTTAGCCAAAGGCCACAGTTTGTATCCCCCTCACCAATACCCACCTGGAAGAAGATGCAGGAATGGAGAGGAGCCTTTTGGACCTGAGTGTGAGCAACGCTGGTCCTCACACCTGAAACACAACCCCAGCAGGGGCTACTGGTCCCTATGTGACTCCTCCTAAACTTCCACTGCTGACAGTCAGTGTTGAGAGAGGAATACAGATTGTAGATATGACTGAGATAAAGAGAAACTGAAAGCAGGGACATTTTGACCTGGAGGCCATAGGTCTCTGAGATTGAGCTCTTTTTCATTCCTAGCTGTGACTTAGATCAGCTTCCTGATCTCTACAATGAGCCTCACAGAGATGATTTGAGGATTAATTGAGATAATGCACAGACCATAGTGACCGGCACATAGCCCTCAATAAGTAACAGCTACTACTATATTATTGTTGTTGTTCAATGCATGAGATACAAATGCCTCTGTGAGTGTATGTGTGTGCGTCTCTGTGTGTGTATATATGCATGCGTGTGTATGTGTGTGTGCACCTATTATATTTTCTCCTGGATGCAAAGTGTGCATGCCTATTATCCAAAGGAGGATACGAAGGAGATAACTGGGTTTAAAACTGGAGAGTGGGGAGAGAGGAGGAAGAAGAGACAGAAAAGAGGGAGAGAGGGAAAGAGAATGGAAGAAGAAGGGAAGGAAAAAAGGTATAAGAAAGAAAAAGAAAAAAATGTAAAAAGTCTTAGCACCTGACCCTCCTCCATGACGTGGGCATTCTTTCAAACTCTTCCCCTTCAGACCCTCCAAACTGGGGCACCAATCCCAATAGGTAGGTGATATCCCATCCAATTTATGCTGTCAGTTCATGTTCCAGATCCCCTCCCCCTTATTTGTATCTCGCAGTGTTGAAGCCAGAGGAGCAGTGTAGCACGGGGGTTGAGATGAAGCCTGTCAGACAGCATCAGAGCTGAAAATTACAGCTGATTAAAGGAATAAAAAACCTCCAAGATAATTTGGTATTCTCAAAATTGACAAGTTAAGGTGCTACCCCTTTAAATGTCTGGTTGGTCTCTCAGCTCTGAGATGGAGCTTTTTCTGGACCCCTGTTTATAACCCTGAGAAACAGAAAGGAGTGAACTCCTCACCTTTTATGAAGCTTTAAAAGCTTTGTTTTCACTCTCCAGTGTTTTTTAATCTTAAAACAAAACACCAGGAAACTTCAGTTTGAGCATAAACAGCCCATTTTCCTAACAGGAGTAAAGCTTCAAAAGCCCAGGAAGCGGGTAAATGTGAATACTGGCAGCTGCAGTTTATTTTCCAGGAGGTTAAAAAAGCTGCAAAGCCCTGTTTCCCTTTCTAAAGGAACATAGGAAACGATCTCCTTTGCAGTGGAAATAAAAACGTGAAGTTGGTACTTACCGACGGTCACACTAATATAATGCCCTCTAAAAAGCCTGCGATAACCGTATTCACAGCCATTAAATTCAGGGATGCAATGGAAGCTCGCAGTAATGCCGGCCTTATGGAGACTACTGGTGCACGGCCTCAAATCTTCCTACTTACTTACTGTTTTTCTGTTTGCTACTCTTTATGGTAGCGCACATTTTTATTTTTTTATGGATGTTAAAACATTTATAACTGTGCAAGGTCAATGTAGAGAGCCTTGCACAGAAACTGAAACTGCACAAGTAGCCACAAGGGATGGATTAAACCTAGAAGAAGCTAAAGTGAACATTGCAAATGTGTAATGGCCGTTTTAGGATGCTCATATCAAAATGGCAGGCTGGAATAGAAAAGTCAACGATCATCAAGACTGTCATAGGGATCAACCTGTGTCTGTGGCCAAAGTGGTGAGGAGAAGTTCTTAGGGCCTGGCCTGGTGACCTATGAGGGCCTCCATTCTGCCTCTTTCTAGCCCTTTCTACCCTCAGTTTCTCTATCCCACCCCCATTTCTTCACAGGCTACCCAAACACCCCTACCTCCCTATATGGTGTTTGCCTTGTCCCCGGACTCCTACCTAGGACCCAAACTGGCCACTTGCCTTAAACATGCATGGATTTTTAACTTAAAGACAGCTACTCTGAGTCTCCTATCGTCTGGTATGTGTTTGATAATTAGTAGATTTCTCATGAAAAGATGAGAACACCCATTGCAATTCTTCACACATGGGAAAGAATCAGCTTATAACCAGCTGCATACGGTTATCTCTGATTAGCCTTCAACCCTATTTCACAGGATGTAGGGCCTTAGTTGTTGCAAGTTACGTCTCTCAGAGAAAATCAACAAACCCAATGAGTTAACCGACAGGTTTATTTGGAGCCATGAGAATGCAGGGAGCTGAATAGGAGGAAGGGGAGCAGGATTGTTTACTATGCCAGATTTTCCTGGCCAACGCACATGAAGAAGGCTCTTGGGAAGAGCAAGAGGTTTTGTCTGTGAATTCCACCATTTACTAGCTGTGCAACCACAGACAATTCACTTTACCTCTCAGGTCATTAGTCTTCTCCTCTATAAAGTGAGGATAAGCCTACCTGCCCTGCTGTCCAACTGTAATAGGCAGCACTACACGAATGTTAGATTTTGCCTAGTTAGCCAACAGAAAAATAAGCAAACATCTAGAAAGAAGACTGGTCAAACAAGCAAAAGACCCTCACTCTAATATCTGCTTCTTCACTGATTGAGGTCATCTGTCTCCATTCCTTTGTCTGTAAAATGGAGTAATAAGCCAGGATTTTTACTTTATAAAAGATAGCATAAAGTACTATTTATGAAAATGATTTGAAAAATGTCAAATGTTGTACAAACATGCAGTATTATTATTTCTGTTTTGCAATAGAAGCACTTTAAAAAAGTGTTCTCCTGATGTCCGCATCTAATCTTTTCAGGCATGATTCTGTTTAAAACCTGATATTTCAATCAAATAAATACATAAACATTTAACACCTTCCCATGAAACATACAAAGTCTCAAAACATTGTTATTAATTCACAGGTTTCTTTTTTCACAAGGGCATATCCTCCCATAGTCTTCCTTCTGATTAGTCACAGACTTCAAAGCAATGTCTAGACCATGCCAACCTACATTCAAAAAGTAAGAAGTTCAGATTTTTGTCTATGTGACTGGAAACAATGTGCTTGGCTGGTTGTGGTTATCAACATAGTCAATTCAGTAAGTTAACTGAACCAATGACTGGTTCCTTTACTGAAAATCAAAATGCATGGCCTCTCAGATCATAGCAATGCTTATGCCCTCAGGAGGATTTCAGTCTAGTTGGACAGAAGGACATGCACACAAAGAAGAAATCCAACATCTCTGTCATGTGTACAGGAGTGGCCTTCTGCTGGATTTCTTTCTTTTTTCTTTTTACTACAAACCACTTTCAGAAGGATAAATTTGTTTCAGCCCTCATGATAATTATTTGCAGTATTTCTAAATCCTCTAACCTTTACCTGTTGCATGGGTAGATACATAAGATCTTGAGTATAATAATTTATGCCCAGCTTTTTTCCTCTTTTGACTTTAGTTTTGATATCACATCATGATTCAAAGCTTGGTGCACCATAAATTTTCTCCAAATGTGTAGTAATTCCTATGTGCAGTCCAAAGTTATGATTCATTTATACTGGAGTGACAGCATAATACCTAGGTGTCAGAATCCATTAAAACTGTTCAATGTCTTCTGTTTATTTTTAGAACCAATTGAGACTTAACTGATGGTGAAAAATATACAGTCAAGTGTGTTTACTTCACCTTTACAAAGAATCCGTTATAGTCCCAATTAATTTGTTATTCCTGTCACAACAGGTACTGGAAATTTCAAAACTGTCATTACTATTTCTGCCTTTCTTTCGAGGCCTTGTGTTTATTTTTAACCCATTCAGAGATGTCTGTCTGTTGTGAGCTAAGGATTTCTCTGTGTGTGTGCGTGCATGTGTGTATGAGAGAGAGAGAGTTAGAAAGAGAGAGAGAGAGAGAGAGAAAAGAATGATAGGATATAAGATAGGTAAGGCTGCACGTTATTTTCATTTGGTTAAAATCACCGAGCATGTATTCAGAACAGTATAACTTGATACAGATTTAGCACTAGAAATCTCTTTCCTTCTTCCAGAGTGTGATGTTCTTTCTATTAACATTAAACATTTCTTTCAGAGTATACGGAGACTCAATCCTGGTAGAATAGACAGCAGCAAAATTTGAAATGTTCTAAATGTGATCACCATTGCCATTGAGGTATATTTCTACCTGCATAATAAATATGGTTCTTACTTATTTCTGAACATTTTATATATGTTGCTTCTAATGGGAAAGTCTGCAGTGCATAGAGAGGAATGGCTGTTAGTTCTTCCAGGCAAAAACCAAGTTTCATTCACTACTTTTGCAGGCATGAATTCTCATTTGTAAGGAATTATTTTTGGTAACCTGAAAATATAAACACACAAAATTGGGCCTCATAATAAGCATGGAAATTATCAGAAAAAGTGTGCATAAGACAATTTCTTCCAGGCAAAACCAAGTTTCATTCACTACTTTTGCAGGCATGAATTCTTCCAGGCAAAACCTGGAAGAATTAGTTAGTTCTTCCAGGCAAAACCAAGTTTCATTCACTACTTTTGCAGGCATGAATTCTCATTTGTAAGGAATTATTTTGGTAACGTGAAAATATAAACACATAAAATTGGGCCTCATAATAAGCATGGAAATTATCAGAAAAAGTGTGCATAAGACAATTTCACCACAAAAAATTCCATCTGTACTCAAGTCAATAATGACAAAATAATTAAAAGTCATTTAGACATAGGCGAGTGAGAAAGCAACCCATCTCTTCCCTGTTACTGTTTCAGGAAGTTGATGGTATACTGACATTACCAAGCAGTGAGGATCAGAATTCGCTATGCTCAGTCCTTGGCATGGCATGTACCTGAGAGTAAAGAATGCTGTAAGGCTTAGAAGTAGGCACACAAGAATCAGACTGCCTTGGTTTAAACCCCAGTTCAACTTCTGGCTTGAATTCAAACTGACTTAGTGATGTGTTGTTAAATAGGCTACTTAACCTCTCTGAGTTTCAGGTTTTTCTTTGAAAATGTGAATTATAATATTTCTAAGTTCCTATGCCTGCAGTATGAATTAAATAGCATAGTGTATCAGAAGCACTTAGCACAATTCCAGGCATGTGATAAGTTCATAATATGTGCTGGTTTTAATGTAACACTTAGTGAGGAAAGGCAAGATCTAAGTAACCCAGTCTGGAAAGTTTTGAGGATTCACTGGGCTCAGAGGAAGCCCAGTTCTAAAAGACAAGCAAAGAACTAGAGAGATCTTTTAGGATGGAAATGGGAACTAGGAGATGGAGCCGTTACGTGGGCTTAGAGCAGGGAGCAGAGGCACCTTCAACTGGCTGAGAGGGGCACTAAGGCAAGGTCAAGAGGGAGAGGCTGCCACCTCCAAGGACCCACAAGCCCTGGTTATGGCCAAGCTTCTGCACCACAGTGGACACACCTTTAGGCTTTCATAGTGAATGTACCATAGGCAGACTGAATCAGACAGGAACCTGAAAGACTGTAAGGCAAGGAATGGTGCCTGATAACTCGTTCCAGGCAGGCAAGTCAATGTGCACCGTGAGTTCAGCTGGTAAGAATTTATTATGGAAAATTTACCCATAGCCCACTTCTCTGAAAGGATTTAAGATGACACATCATAAGCTTTAAAAAGGGGTTCCAAGTAGCTGGGCTAAAGGGGGCAGGTTGGGGAACCGCAGCAAGACAGAACCTAAAGTCTTATTTGGGAAAGGGGCCAAAGCCCAAGACATGCAGAGCTTTCTTTGCCTTTCTGAGAAATGTTGCCTGCAGGACTGTAAGCCCAGGAACAACATGACAAGATTTGTGTCTCTGAAGGATAACGGTAGGAAGGCCAGAAATTTGAATCAGCAGGTTGAAGACTGGGGATTACTGTTGTAGATCTGAACAGAAATGCTGGGAACCTGAACTCAAGCATCAAGTATGGAGATGGAGAAGTCACAGTGCAGTCTCGATATTTATAATCAAAACTTAAGAGGTAAATCCGGTGGTACAGTGCCAGAAAATAAAAACTGAAATTTGCTCTGCATTATCCGGTTATATGTAAATACAACCTCTTGAAAAACATTAAGCAATTATTTTACCTACTAGCTTATGATAGATACTCTTTAGATATTTTTCTTTATCTTGTGGATGATAGCTTCTAATGTCACTATGTCCTCCCAGCACAAGCCTGGAAGGCCCTTCCTGCAGGGCTTTCTGGTCAACTGGCATTTATCCTTCAAGACTCGAGATTTCAACACCACCTCTTCTCTAATAGTCTCTGTCACTTTCCAGGCTCCTGGATCCAACTTTCTATAGTAGTCATATAGTATTACAAACGAATATGAGACTGTGCATTTGAATTGAGCTTTCAGTTCATTGTGAAGAGACAGGGTATAAATACTGAATATTTCCAATATAGCTCTCCTAATCATGGGTGTCAGAGTTTATTAGCTGTTCAAAGTCTTCAGGTAACTTGACATAGCCAAGAGGACTTACTCTGTAAGGATTACAGGAAGTATCAGCAGCACTTCCAGTCTGGTCATTTCTTGGTATACTCGATACTTCAAAGAGATTAATTATAGCTATGTGACATTGGGCAGGTTGTTAACCTCTTGAGTCTCAGTTTCCCCTTTTGTAAAATGGGGATAATTAGAGTACCTTCCTCATAGGATTGTGAGGATTAAACTATCTAACATCTACAAAGTTCTTAAAACAATGCAGGCATATAGTAAGAGCTATGGACTGAATTATGTCCCACCAAAATTCTGATGTTGATTCCCTAACTCCCAATATTGACTGAATTCAGAGATTTTATCCTATTAGGAAGTAAGAAAGCTTAAGTGAGGTTATAAGAGTGCCACCTCGATCTGATGGGATTAGTGTCCTTAGAAGAGATCATTTTTTCTTTCTCTCTCCTCACCTCCCTCCCTCTCTTTTTTTTCTCCCTCCATCTCTCTTTCTCACACACACTCCTCTCTCTCCATCCTTCCCTCCCTCTCCATGTGAAGACACAGGGAGAAGACAGCCATCTATAAGCCAAGAAGAGACCCCTCACCAGAAACCAAATCAGCTGGCACTTTGAGCTCCAGAACTGTGAGAACTAAGTTTCTGTTGTTTAAGCCACCCAGTCCATAGTATTTTGTTATCACAGTCTGAGCAGACTAAGGCAGTAAGCACCTGGCAAATCTAGTCACTGTTGCTGTTATTTTTATTATTCACTATCATATGTCTCCCACCAAAAGTGTCTCAAGCTCTTCTAATGGTCTTTGGGTGTTTTTTCTTTGCTTACCAAAGCAAAAAAAAAAAAAAAAAAAAAAAAAAAAAAAAAAAAGTCAATCAGGCCTTTTCATTGCTATGGTTTCAAAGCGAAATTTAACATTGGGGTTTCTAATAGTGGAAATGACCATATGCAGAGCAGTCCATGTCATGCTTCTTTCTTGAAGTTTCCAGCTTAAGACCTTCAGGGGGTGATGAAGGTTTTGGTTTCCTGTGCAGAGCAAAGTTCCCCAGCTGACAACAGACTATTCTTTCAATTTTGAATAAAATGAGTGGAAGATATCTGAGAAATTCTGCTCTTTCTGCTTGAGTGAATACCTGTCATGCTTCTTACATCTACTGAAGCAATTAACACACACAAAGCTATATTTGCTAAGCCAGTGCTCCCCAACGGGAGTGTTAGCTTATACCGGTGAATAGCAAAGACCTCTCTGAAAATTTTCAGCAAGTTAGCTTTTCCCTGAGCTCCTGTTCAGACAGCCATGGGGCAACTTCTGCATATTTGCTTGGCACCCTCCGCCCTGCTCTCTTCTCTTTCATGTTACTTTCCCCACAGTTGGAGCTTTCTGTTTTCACCTGCAGACCCAACCAGACCCTGGCTCTGCTACAGATTTTACCCCCAACCCCCCCACCTCCAACAGAGGCTTTGAGTAGCCCAGGGGCTCCCAACCCTGGCTGTGCGTCAACATCACCCGATGGAGCCTTTGTTTTTTTGAAACAGGGTCTTGCTTGCTCTGTCACCCAGGCTGTAGTGCAGGGGCTCGATCTTGGCTCACTGCAGCCTCTACCTCCTGGGCTCAAGCAAGCCTCCCACCCAGGCTCTGTGGTAGCTGGGACTACAGGTACACACCACCAGGGCCAGTTAATTTTTGTACTTTTTGTAGAGACAGGGTTTCACCTGTTGCCCAGGCTGGTCTTGAACTCTTGGGCTCAAGTGATCCACCTCCCTCAGTCTCCCAAAGTGATCTGGTAGAGCTTTAAAAAAAACCGCTGTAGCCTAGGACCAACCCCATGACAATTATAGGAGAATCCAGTGGCTGAACATGGACAGTGATGATTCAAATATGTAGACCAAAGTTTTGAGCCCCGGGAGCAGGCCGAGTTCAGAAGCTCAGCTCCACTCCGATCTTGCATTCCATTTCTACTCTGGAACCTCATCTTGTTTCCCAGTTTGGGTAACTGCTTCTTAGTCTCATACCTCTGTGCCTGATTTATCAGCCTGCTAACCAGGATTTTGTTCACAGTTCTTTTGGAATGGGCCCTTTCTTATTATTCTTACCAGCCATCAGTCTCCCCCTCTCCAGGACCAATGGGGTATTCTTGAACCCCCGTCCTTATTGAGATAATGTCCAGCTGCCAAATCTTTCTTGTACTGGCCCTAGGCCTGCCTGCTGGCTTAGCCACAGCTGCTTTCCCTGGGTGCCTGCTGTTCCCCTCGCCTCCACTCCCACTGACTCAGCAGCAGAGTTTTCTGTCTCTGGCTGGACTGCTGTAATGCAGGCTGCTTGCCTGGGTCCTCCAGGGTCACCTGCCCACCTATCATCTGGACACCATACTGTGTCTACACCCGATGGAGTTCCTTCTATTAGCTGTGGGTTTTCCTATCACTAACCTGAGTGCATTCAAAGAATTGTCTTTTATTCTGAGATTATGTTATTCCTCACTTTTTGGTGTAATAACGTCCTTTCTTTTAAGAAATCATAGCCATAGTAGAGGACAACTGCATCTTAACAAAATAAAAAAAAATTTAAGTGAGCAGTCCTATGACTGCTCAAAGTTTTTTGTTTTGTTTTGTTTTTTGTTTGTTTGTTTTATTTTCATGCATTGAACCAAAAAATCCCCAGACTTGAGAACCATTGGGCTAGATGATCTCAAGCTATCTCCGCCTCCAAATGGGAGTTCAAGCATGACGGACAGGTCTTGTTTCAAGATCTCCAGATCTCTCTCTGCTTATCAAGGTCAGTGCCCCTTTGTTGACACACAAGCTCCTCAACTTCCCTTTCTCAGACTATACCTCCCTGAATTACAACTCCTTCTGTAGGTTGTCTTGGATAAAATTCTCATTTCAACAAACAACCTAAGAGCAAAAATATTATCAGTGATCTCCAAGGGGCCAGGGGTTTTACGGCTAAGAGGCACTTGATACCATCTAGCTCTGTGGGTCCCAAGTCTGGGGATTTTATGGTCCAATAAGTTAAAAAAACAAACAACTTTGGGGTAGTTATAAGGTTGCTTGCTTTCTGTATCTTGCCAAGGTGCAGTTGCCATCAACTATTGCCATCATTTCTTTTTTTAAGAAAGTGCATTTATAACACTAAAAAGTCAGAATGGACATAATCTCAGATTAAAAACAATCCTTTGAATGTAATTAGTTTAGTGTTGTAAAGAAACTGCATATACTGTTCTTAGTTTACTTAGTTTGATGTTCATCAGTGAAAACTTGGTCAGAGACTAGCATTAGTTCTCAGAAAGCTGATGGAGAACATAAATTTAGTTCAACTCCTACATTTTACTGGTTGAGAAACTGAGACAAATAATTTTCCCTAGGTCACCCGGAGGTCAGCAGCAGAATCTGGACTAAAACCCAGCTCTCTTGACTGCCAAACTAGGCTGGGCCAATGTCCATGTACTCTGAACCTCTCAGCTGCTGGGCCCTTCTCTGTCTTTTTTCTTCCTCTTTCTCTTCTTTTTGTTTTCTTTTCGTTTTCTTTTCTTTTCTTTCTTTCTTTCTCTCTTTCTTTCTTTCTTTCTTTCTTTCTTTCTTTCTTTCTTTCTTTCTTTCTTTCTTTCTTTCTTTCCTTCTTTCATCTTTCTTCTTTCTTTCTTTCATTCTTTCATTCTTTTTTTTTGAGACAGGGTCTCTCTCTGTCACCCAGGCTGTAATGCAGTGGTACAATCTTGGCTCACTGCAGCCTCCGCCTCCCAGATTCAAGCAATTCTCCTAAATCAGCCTCCTGAGTAGCTGGGATTACAGGCATGCACCACTACAGCTGACTAATTTTTGTATTTTTTTTTTTAGCAGAGATGGGGTTTCAGCCTGTTCACCAGGCTGCTCTTGAATGCCTAACCTCAAGTGATCCACCTGACTCAACCTCCCAAAGTGCTCAGATTACAGGCGTGAGCCACCATGCTTGGCCCCCATTTTCTTTATAGAGTCTACCCTGCCACTGGCCCCTACCTCTCTGGTGCTAGCAAAATTGTCCTTCTGACACCTCTCATGCCCTGCTGCTTCAATTAAAACAACAGATGGGAATAAGAAAGGAAATGATCATGACACTTTTCATTCATTAACTGACCACTAAGTGCCAGGCACTGTGCTAGACATATTACAGATGCTAGGTCAAAGCTTTTAATAAGCCTGAAAAGTCAGTAGTAGTGTCTCAATTTGTCAAGTTAGAAAAATGAAGCACGGAGCTCACTTCCCACCAGTTGTGTGATAGTAAAATATCAGAGCCCTGATTTAAATCCCACTCAGCTCTGTTTCAAAGCCCTCTCTTCTTTGCATCACTTCCCCTCTCAGAACAGAAGTAGACAGCCTGAATCAAAGATGCAGGTCTAGATTTAAAAAATACAGAATCACAGGCACACTTCTAGATCTCTGACTTTTTGCCTTTCTTCTTGTTGTCAATATAGAGCATCAAACAACCACACCCATAATTCTTGTCCCATGATCTAAGTGTACCTTGAAGATTCAACAAGATGCAGCTTGCCACTTAAACCCAGCCCTCACAGTGCACTTGATAAATTATGTAAGTGGCTAAGGAAACCAAATCTATGTTTGAACTTAATGATCTCAGTGATCTCTGAAGGTTCCCATGGATAATCCCAGAATTGCTCTAATCTGCATTTGTGTACATTGATTAGTACTTGTTATCTGGGCTAGTCCAGCCAACACAGCCTAATTACTACAAAATGAGTTCTAGGACATGCTTTAATTCCCAGGTTATCTTATTATCCAGAGGTATTGGCCCTTATTATTGTTATTCTGGGGAGTTGGTGTCAAGAAACAGGGAATAATTTGACAATCTTGGGAAGAAAGATTGAAAACTGGGCTGGCATAAAAACCATTGAAATTTCTTGGTCCAAATTTGTATAGAAATTATTCTGCTGGATCAGGAAAGAGGCACCAAAAAGAGATCCATATGGAATCCCAATTCAAATGTAAACCAAAACCACATCACTATCTATTTACATAAATGAACTTCCCTTTCTCAGAACTTCCCTTTCTCTCAACTCTCCCCTCCTCAGAGAGGGAAGCTACATTTCTGTATGTATGGGTACATCATTTCTTTAAGGGAAAGGACAGTGTCTTATTTATATTTCCTTCCTACCACATCTAGCAAGTTTTCAATAAATGTTTATAAAATTAAATGAAATATTTCTGAGAAAAAGTAAGTAGCATAGAAAGGTAATTGACAAATATCATATAGAAACCAAAGTATTTATTGACCACTCATGAAGTTTGTAATCAAAGGATTGTGGCTGGGGAAACCAGTTTGACATCATCTCAGGTATTAATCTTCCTAGGGCTACTGTAACAAATTACCAAGAAATGGGTGGCTTAAAACAATGGAAATTTATTCCCTCACAGTTTTGAATTCAAAGTTGGAAATCAAGACATGAGGATGTCACACCCCCTCCAGAGGCTGTAGAGGAGATTCATTCCCTGCCTTTTCTAGCTTCTGGTGGTTGTTGGCATTCCTTGATTTGTGGCCACTGTCTTCCATTTTTGCCTTCATCTTCATGTGGCCTGCTCTTCTTCTGCATGTCTTCTCTCCTCCGTCCACCTAGATAATCCAGGATGCTCCATCTTGAGATCCTTAACTTAATTATATCTGCAAAAGTCCTTTCCCTACATAAGGTCACATTTACTGTTTCCAGGATGTGAACATACCTTTGGTGGCAGTGACATGGTTCTGGGGCAGTCCACCATCCCAACCACTGCACCTACTGTGATGCCAAACTTTATATGGAACCTGAAACCCAGGTTCCAGCATTGACTTGGCTGTGTATTACTGAAGTATAGAGAAAAAATATTGCAGCTGGAGAGAAGAGGTGAGCATAAAGGGGACAATATTTGAAAAACTGTTAAGTTTATTATTCCTCTTCCCTTAAGTTGTGCTCTCAACCACTGTTTCACAGACCCAGGGATGAAAGGAAAGGAGATGACACACTGAGAAAGATGATTAAGTATAACTAAGGAGAAGCCCCATGTCCGGAGGAGGGAATAAATGGCCCTCATCTTTCAGGCTTTGAGGGCTTGTCGGGAAAGAGGCTAGAGGTGAGATGATAAGCTGTGTATCTTCCCCCGCTCTGTGCTGAAGTCCTGGAGGGAAGAAGCATGTTAGGTAGGTCTGGGGAAGCCAAGAGCAGAGGGGTTTTCTCAGCAACTTAAGTGAGAATTGGGAAGGCAATAGCCTCACGGGTTGGAACCTTCAAAACAACCAGAGCTGCTACAAGGCCGAGCAAAGAAAGTGCCCAAGCTAGCACTCATAAGCTATGGGACTGTGGGGAGCCCGACAAGATCTCTTCCACTCTGCAAGAGGGCATGTGCCAATAGCAGGGATCCAATCTAATGGATTCCCACAGTGCAGGCAGAGGAGCCCTCGAAGGCAGGCTGCCTAGGCTGGGAATAAATGGGACTCAGAGCTAGACTTCAGGGAGCATGGACAGATCTGCAAGAACCAAGGCAAAGCCAACTCACCAGACACAGATGGAGCCAGGAGCACAGGCCACAAGCCATGACCAGCCATACAAGTCAGTATCAGATGCCCCTAGGGGCTTGGAGAACATGAAATATCCATTTCTCAGAAACTAGAGGACAGTACAAAGGCACGTGCCTGTCATCCAAGGACCCTTTTTCCCAGCCCCAAAAGTTTGTGTAAATCTTCCCCTCCAGACATCCCCAGAACTGTACTGGAAAGGTACAGGAGAGCAGAAAATCGAAGTCTGCCATACCTAAATCATCTATTGACATTGTTGGTTGGAACTACATTTAACAATTTGCACTGAGTTAGGTGTCCCCCACATTCACCTTACCCTGGCTACACAGTAGGTTTGGAGTACACAAAGAAGTTTCCATCAGTCATGGAAAATGGAAAAGCTGAATTTTCTTTGTACATTTGTGAGGGTTGGTTGCCATGCAAACATAAACAACCAAAAAATGAGTTGAACTTTACATCTTAAATGTTAGAAAAAAAATTATCTTGCAGCATTCAGACTGGACATCAGTAGTTTAAGATCATTAGTACAGTACTGCATAGCCTAATCCTCCACAATGGGAAAATCGAACACTAGAACCTTGCAGAGTTGGAAAGGCATCTGTTCTCTTACTCCCAGGTGTATCCCCAAACCATCCTTGACTTTACTTCATTCTCTACTTCATTCCATTCATTATATACGTACTTACAGAGGACCTTCTTAGCATGAGGCAATGTGTTAGGTCCTGGGATAGAGAGAGGAATAAATTAGGGGCTCTGCTCAAAGAATGCAACTATTCACAGCCCTAAATACACAGACCAAAGTCTTGGTAAACTAACAATACCTCTGAAAATCCAATCATACTTTCATATTTGTTAGATAATTGTTATGTAATGAAATATTTAATAAGGCCCTTTGATTCTGTGTAGAGTCTGTCTGAGCCCAACATTTACACTTTTGATTATTTTCTTGACAATATTCGATGGTCTGTTTACAGAGAAACTGCCTTCATTTATAACAGACAGAATATTTAGGTCATGCCAAGCATTTTTATTTTTTCTTTGTCTGATTACTAAAAAAAGGATTGTACTGAACAGGAAATAGCTAGATAAATAATGCACTGAAACTTCTTGCAGGACAACCATTTTTGGAATTATTCAGGCTTTATAGTGTTTTATTTCAGATAATGGTGAATGAGTTCTTACTGCCACGTTCAATAATTATTTAGATATTAATTTCTCCTTCATATTAGTGGGTGTTATCCTGCTAAATCCATACTTAGCATTCTGAGTAGTTACTCCCTCAATGATGAAGACATTATTAATGATCCATTTTGATAAAGTTAATCATAATTTCCCATTCATTTTTCCAATGCTGCCTTGAAGTCACGTTAAAGCAAAGGGTGGGAAGAAAGCAGAAGGACAATATGAAGATATGGTTTGCAAAGAGCAGCTGCCTTGTCTGAGAAGGAAAAAGAGAAAGCTTCATTTACTGCTTCTCTCCTGCCTTTTCCATGTTTAAACCAAAAACCACCACTTTGAAACTTCTTTCTAGAATAATACCAATCCTTCTATACCTCCAGCCCAGAAGATTCACAAACAAGTGACATGAATTTTTGTGCGAGGGCAGTTATGGCCCATCATTATTAAATGTCTCTTGGTGGGCGGAAGAGGCACTTCATCACCAGCAGCCATTCATCAGCTCTTGCCAAACTGCTCACATCTCTGACCTCAGCAGCAATAATGCCACATCAAATAGGCCAACTACCCAGTTTAGCAGCAGAGCAGAGAGCACAAGCTGGCTTCAAGATTAAGCACACTGCTGCAAGCTTCCATTCCCAGGAGCTCCTTGGGCTGATGTTGTATTGATTGAGAAACTTTACCAGTAAGTATCACAAACAATAGCCAGGTCAACAATCGGTGATGCCTGAATATGAATTCCCCATGGGGCTACACTCTGGGCCAAGGTGCAGCTATCATGACGTCTGAGCGCAGGTTGAATCAGGTTTCCCAGGAAGGAAAGAGTGAGAACTTACAGTCTGAAATGACATTTAAGCAAGTCCATATGGGAACAGAATGAGAGACAATGATGTAATTATCTATTCCCCAGCTTCCAACTGCCGCAAAAACCTGTCATCTCTCAGTGTTTACATGTTCTCCAAATCTTCTACTTCTGTCTTTTAATGCTTTTTGGGGTCTACTAAGCCCAATATGCAAACTCAGGTAGTGTTCAGATTAAACAAAAAAATAAATATTCCCATATAGCAATATCCATCCCATTTTCATTTAAGAAATCAGAAGATAACTTTTTGGTATATGTTCTCCTATGTTCTAAAAAAGTGCATTTAATTTTACTTCTTATCAGGTGAGCGCTAAATAAGAGAATGGGCATATATCTTTCAAGCATATTTTTATATACAAATTGTATTTTTTGACAAGGTAATTCTTGTGAAAATGGTCCTTATGGTTGGGAGAAGTGTTTTCAGCAAGGTAATTGCACATAATATCAACTGCAGGCAGCAATATTCAGACTCGTAGAGGGCAGTGGTATAGTTCCCAGGTGCTGATGTGTGCATACACATACACATGCATGCATGTGCACGTACACTCCCACCCATTGTATATGATTATTCTCACAATCTCATATTCCAGTGCATGCAGGATAGGATGCTGCTGTGTACATGAACAGATTCTATTTTTTTGGGAAAAAGGTGGTGCTATTCCCCTTTCAGTGTTTCTGCTAAAGTTTCACTGACCTCCTTTCTCACCCTCTGGAAGACAGAGTTGATCACTCTCAGCTCTGAACTCTTTCTGTCCTTTATACACACTTTATAGTAGTACTAATAGTACTAATGGTAGTTATGTGTATGCCAATCTGTCTTCCCTTCTAGACTATGAACTCCTCAGGAGAAAATATTTTACATTATTAATTTGTGCCTTCCTAGGGCTCAGGGCAGTGCCCTGCACATAGTAGCTGCTCTGGAAATCTGTTCCAAATTCAACAATTGAATTGGACATGGAAGATACAGCTAGTTTTTTATCCAGTATCTAATTTATTTTTCCCCTTAAGTAGGATCTCAGGTTTTTTAAAGGCAGCAATCTGCCTACCTAAAAACAAACAAACCCACTACTTTACTTCTTGTCAGATATAAAGTCTAGAGGCTGGGTCTATCCGGAAAGCTCTTACTTTCCTTATTAGAACAAGCTTATTGGACATCCACTTCCCGCACTTCACCCTTGACTCTTCTTCCATCATGAGCTGAAAATGTGGGGCTGGAAGTGATGTAGCCAGCCCCAATATTGTGATCTAGATAGGGAATGTCAGATTATATTAAGTTTTAGCAATTATCAAAAATTGTTTTAATAAAAAAATCTAAGTGGAGGATAAAACCAAGGGCAAAAGAGCCTTGCTTCTGAAGTTATTTTTGACACTTGCTTTTGGTGGTAAATGGCCATTCTCCACCGAGTGCCTTGACAACACTGACTATATTTTGTAGTGGCAGTTGCCAGTTGAATGACTGGCAACCTTTTCCCCTCTGGTCCTACAACCATCATATCTGTCTCATGGAGATTTATTTTATAGTGACTGAACATCGTAGATCCCATTTTTGGCAATGACAGGAAGACAAACCTCAAGAGGCCCCAACTCTAGGAGATAATCTTTCTGTCATTATACCAATTCTGTTGCCCTGTGCTATGACAGGGATTGCTTATTGCCCCTCAATATCTGTACTCTCCTTTCTCCCTTTCTAGTAATAGAACACATCAAGTTTCAGCTCAGCACATGGCAGCCCATAGCTATAGGCCATATTTCTCTCTCTCTCTCTCTATATATATATATAGCTAAACACTATATTTCCTATATTCCCTTGCAACTAGGTATGGTCACGTGACTGTGTATTGCCCAAAGCAATGTGAGTTGAAGTAATGCAGAGAAAGTCTGAGTCTTTCTATTTAAAGGAAGATGATTGCCATTTGCTTCCTCTTTTCTCATTTCATTGGGCCTGACAAGTGGGTAGAGTAGTGATGAACTAGCTTTGACCTTGCAAATCAGAGCAATTGCCTGCAACAGAGATCAGTAAACTATGATCTCTGGGCCAAATTGAGCCCACTGTCTGTTTTTACATGGCCTACAAGCCAAGACTGGTTTCTGTATAGGTAAATGGTTTAAAAATAAAAGGATGAATAGTTTGTGACCCATGAACATTATATGACATTCTAATTGCAGTGTCCATAAATAAAGTTTTATTGGAACACAGCCATAATCATTCATTTACATATTGCCTATAGCTGCCTTTGTACTCCAACAGCAGAGATGAGTAGTTGCAACAGAGACCATATGGCCCACAAAAGCCTAAAATATTTACTGTCTGGCACTACAGAGAAAAAAATTGCTGACCCTTACAGTAGAGGATCGTACAGCCACAGGATGGATGGTGCCAGGTCTCTGATTTTTGAAAGGCAACAACTCTACCTCCCAGGCTGCCTAGAGGCTCAGTTTGAAGTGAGACAAAAATAAACTTCTACGTTGTTTAAAGTATTGTTATTTTGTCTCTGTTAAAACAGCTAAACCAGACAGAATCTTGACTAATACAATTATCATAATACACTTCTTAAGTATTGTCAAAGACAAGCTACAGGTGAGTGGGAAGAAAAAGGAAAAACTTTCTTCAAATGAAGCAAATGCCTCATACCACTGATGTTTCCATAACCATTTGATAGGTTATTTCCCCAAGGTATATGAAAGGGACCATTGTTCATTCTTGAGAGTGAAAAATATGACACAATGGGGCTGGTAGAAGATTATTTTAGTAGTCCCAGCATAAGGAAAATTGAAGTAGAAGAGAGCTTGTCAATGAGGTGTTTTTTTTTTCTTCAAATTTCCCATACCCCTTGATATGGTTTGTCTGTGTCCCCACCCAAATTTCATCTTGCATTTTAGCTCCCATAATTCCCGTGTGTCATGGGAAGGACCTAGTGTGAGGTCATTGAATCATGGAAGCAGGTCTTTCCCATGTTGTTCTAGTGATAGTGAATAAGTCTCACAAGATCTGACGGTTTTATAAAGGGGATTTCCCCTACACAAACTCTCTTGCCTGCTGCCATGTAAGACGTGACTTTGCTCCTCATTTGCCTTCTGCCATGATTGCGAGGCCTCCACAGCCATGTGGAAATGTGAGTCAGTTAAACCTCTTTCCTTTATAAATTACCCAGTCTCAGGTATGTCTTTATTAGCAGCATGAGAACAGACTAATAAACCCCTCTAGGAGGCAGTTGAAGTAACAAGAGCAGCAGCAGCAGCAATAACAACAATAATAGTAATAGATGATATTTATTGAGTGCTTGCCTTATCCAGGAAATTTTTTAAGACCTCTACATATACTATAAGGCAAGCACTCAATAAATATCATCTATTACTATTATTGTTGTTATTGCTACTGCTGCTGCTCTTGTTACTTCAACTGCCTCCTAGAGGGGTTTATTAGTCTGTTCTCATGCTGCTAATAAAGACATACCTGAGACTGGGTAACTCTTTTAATCTTCAACTTCCTGTGTGATAGTTACTCTGGTTATCATTCTCATTTTACACCAAAAAAAAAAAGAGACTCAGGAAAGGTAACTTGCTGAAGCTTACACTGTAAGCAAGTGGCAGAGCAAATTTTTGAATCCAGGCTTACTCCAGAGTCTATGTAAGTAATCATCTTCTATAATATTTCTTATCTTTGCATAATATAATAAAGACCTGATTCAGGGCTTGCATATCAGCTGGAGAAGTGGAAAAGAAGGAGGAATGGCAATGCAAAGAACTCGGCAGAAAAAAATCCCCAGACCAAGATGATGGCATTACTGTTGGCAATGAGAGAGTCTGAAAATAGTCACACTATAAAGGGACTCGCAAGTCAGTCTAGTCTTGTGGTTTCAGACCTGGCTGATCATCAGAATCAACCCGGGATTTATTAAAACACAGATTCCTAGACTTCTCCAAAAGATGACCAAATCAGACCTACTCAATCAACATCTTCAGGGCTAAAACACTTTTTAAAAGCTCTCCGATTTTATACCTAGCATAGCAAAAAGTTAAAGTCTGGCACTGATAACTTTTGTTGAAGATGTGTAACAACAGGAACTCTTATGCACTTTGGACAAAGATATATAACAGGAGCTCTTACACACTGCTAGTGGTAGTGTAATTTGGGATAAGTACTTGGGAAAAAAATTGGCACATACCCTATCATTTAGCAACTATATTCCTGCATATAAAACCAACAGAAATTCTTGCCTGCATACACAAGAAAATAAGAACAAACAAGAATGCATAAAATAGCATTTTTAATGTTAGCAATAAAATGTAAACAAATGTCCATCAACAGGGGAAAAGATAAATAAATTGTGGTATAGTCACACAATGGGCTACTGCTATACATAAGTGAAAATTAGTAAACTATAGTTGTATTCAGTATGCATAAATATCACACAATAATGTATAACAAAAAGAACAAGTCACAGAAGCATATATACAATATGATTTCATTGATGTTTTTGTTCAAAAACAAGCAAAACCAAACAATATTTTAAAGACTATATTTACAAGTAGTCAAATTGTAACAGAAAGCAAAGGAATAGTAAAGTTCAGGACAATGGCTACCTTTGGAGGAAGGGGGTCCTATGTGTGAACAGTGTATGGGAACTTTAAAGATAATGTTCTATTTTTTTTAGGTGAGTGGTGAATATGCATGCATTTGTCATTTTATAAACTTGTCATGTGCATTATATAGCTTGTATGTATTGTGGCATTCATAATTTTTTAAATGTAAAAAAATGGTTCAAGATATAAGGTATTTAATTTGACTTTTTTTGGTAGCAAAACATGACAAATCTGAAATTATATCAATAGAGGATGGGTTAAATACATTATGATAAACCCATATGATAAAATAACACGTAGCTCTTAAAAGGAATAAGTATAATCTTTGTAGATTGATCTGAAGGAATGTCAATAATACATTAAGGAAAATAAAAGCAAGTTACAGAAAAATATGTTTAACATTATTCCATTTTAATAAACAACCACAACAGAATGACCAAATGAATATCTATAAATTCAAATATGTTTGTATGAGCATGAAAAAAATTATGGAGAGATGTACACTGAAGAAGTGGTTGCCAATTGACTTCTTCAACCATTCTCTCTTTCTTGTTTAGAATTGTAATTACTGGGCTGGGTGCAGTGGCTCACGCCTGTAATCCCAGCACTTTGGGAGGCCTAGGCAGGTAGATCACAAGGTCAGGAGTTCAAGACCAGGCTGTCCAAGATGGTGAAACCCCATCTCTACTAAAAATACAAAAAAAATTAGCCAGGCATGGTGGCACATACCTATAATCCCAGCTACTCCGCAGGCTGAGGCAGGAGAATCCCTTGAACCCGGGCAGTAGAGGTTGCAATGAGACAAGATCGCACTACTGCACTCCAGCCTGGGTGACAGAGTGAGACTGTCTCAAAAAAAAAAAAAAAAAGAATTGTAATTACTTTGTAATCTCTACACAGTGCCGCCCATAATAAAAGACTACATTTCCCAGTCTCCCTTGCCATGGGTGTGGCCATGTGATTCAGTGTCAGCCAATAAGGTGTAGACAAAATTGTGTGCTTAAAGGGAGACACTCTTTTGATTTCCTCTGCCTTTCCTCCTTCTTCTGGCCTGCAATGTGTTTCTGTTGGTTTAAGTTCCAAAAGCCAATTTTGAATCATGAGGTGACTTTGAGGATGGCAGCCGTGAACTAGGATAGTGGAACATAAAAGCAGAATCCTGAGTCCCTTATGACACCATGGAGCCATTATACCTGTCCTGTTATTACACGGGAACATCTGGACATCTTTCAGGTGTGGAAGAAATAAACTTCTATTGTGTTTAAGTCATTGTTGTCTGGTATATTTCAATTATATGCAACTAAGCCTAATCCTAACTGATGCAAATGCCAAATTTAACATTGGTCATCTCAGGAGAGTGAGACTGGAAGCAAGTATGGTGAAAAAGGAACTAATTTTTTCTTTATGTTTTCTGATTGTTTTGTTTTGTTTTTAAAAATAAGTACCAATTGCCTTTATAATTTAAAGAATGTATAAACAATTTTACACAATTTAAAAACGGCTTGCAAATGCACATCATGTGATTGATATTAGGTTTGGGAACCTTTTCTTTCATTTTACAGATTAGAAAACTGAGGTCTAAAATATGAACTCTCTGTTCATTCAGTGAGTCAGAAGTGGTATTAGAAATGGAAGCCAAATCTTTGAACTCCCAGTCCAGTGTTCTTCCTCTCATATCATAACAGAAAATATTTTTAAATATGAGGCCTTGAGACACCCTGCGGTTGGCAGAAACAAAGTAGAAATAGCCAAGTTTGTGATAGGTTTCAGGCTTGCCTGTGATATCCAAGTTGCTTATTCAAAAGAGGTGAAAAGCAGGTTTGAATCTAGATGAATTAACACTTTTGTTCTAGAACCTTCTCTGTGTAAGACTTGGTATTGTTTTAAGTAACTAAAAGCTGTCTAGTAATTTAGATATATGACAAGCTTCAAATTAGAAATCCTTTGTTTTCAGACTTATTTGTCGCTGAAAAAAATAATAACATTATAGCCAAAACCTGAAATGAGGATTTACTGCACTCTTTACTAAAGGAATGTTTTATTTTATTATTTTATTTTATTTTCAACTCTTATTTTAGATTCAGAGAGTACATGTGCAGGTTTGTTACATGGGTATCCTGCATGATGCTGAGGTTTGGGGTATGAAACTGAGCATGATACACAACAGTTAGCTTTTCAATTCTTGCCTCACTCCCTCTCTTCCCACTCAGCAGTCCCTAGTGTCTATTGTTGCTATTGTTATGTCCATGAGTATCTCGTATTTACCTCTCACTTATAAGTGAGAACATACAGTGTTTGGTTTTCTGTTCCTGAGTTAATTTGCTTAGGATAATGGCCCATGGCTGCATCCATGTTGCTGCAAAAGACAGGGTTTTGTTCTTTTTATGGCTGTGTAGTATTCCTTGGTGTATATGTACCACATTTTCTTTATCCAGTCCACCACTAATGGGCACCTAGGGTTCATTCCATGTCTTTTTTATTGTGAATAGTGCTTTGAATAACATGCGAGTGCATGTGTCTCTTTGGTAGAATGATTTATTTTCTTTTGGAGATGTACCCAATAAGGTAGTTCTGTTTTAAGTTATTTGAGAAATCTCCAAATGACTTTCCACAGTGGCTGAACTAATTTACATTCACACCAACAGTGTATGAGCTTTCCCTTTTTTCTGCAGCCTTGCCAACATCTGTTGGTTTTGACTTTTAATAATAAGCATTTTTACTGGTGTGAGATGGTATCTCGTCGTTTTGATTTGCATTTCTCCAGTAATTAGTGATGTGGAGCATTTTTGTATATGTTTGTTAGTTACTTGCATATCTTCTTTTGAGAAGTGTCTGTTCATGTCTTGCCCACTTTTTAATGAAGTTATTTGTTTTGTGCTTGTTGAATTGTTTAAGTTCCATATAGATTCTGAATATTAGGCCTTTTTCAGATGCATAGTTTGCAAATATTTTCTCAAATTGTTTAGGTTGCCTGTTTACTCTGTTGATAGTTTCTTTTGCTGTGAAGAAGCTCTTTAGTTTAATTAGATCCCAGTTACCGATTTTTGTTTTTGTTGCAATTGCTTTTGAGGGCTTAGTCATAAATTCTTTTCCAAGGCCGACGTCCAGAATGGTGTTTCCTAGGTTTTCTTCTAGCATTCTTGTAGTTTGAGGTCTTACATTTAAATCTGTATTCCATCTTGAGTTAAATTTTGTATATACTGAAAGGTAGGAGTTCAGTTTCATTCTTCTGCATATGGCTAACCAGCTATCCCAGCAACATTTATTAAATAGGGAGTTCTTTCTCCAGTGTTCATTTTTGTTAACTTCGTCACAGATTAGATGGCTCTAGGTGTGCACCTTTATTTCTGGGTTCTCTATTCAGTTCCATTGGTCTATGTGTCTGTTTTTGTACCAGTACCATGCTATTTTGGTTACTGTTGTTGTTGTTTGTTTGTTTGTTTGTTTGTTTGTTTGTTTTGAGATGGAGTCTCACTCTGTCACCCAGGCCAGAGTGCAGTGGCACAATCTCGGCTCACTGCAACCTCCACTTCCTGGGTTCAAGCAATTTTCTGCTTCAGCCTCCTGAGTAGCAGGGATTACAGGGGCCCACCACCATGCCCAGCTAATTTTTTTGTATTTTTAGTAGAGACGGGGTTTCATAATCTTAGCCAGACTGGTCTTGAACTCCTGACCTCATGATCCACCCGCCTCGGCCTCCCAAAGTGCTGAGATTATAGGCATAAGCCACTGTGCCTGGCCTACTATATTCTTATAGTATAGTTTGAAGTCAGGTGATGCCTTCCAGCTTTCTTCATCTTGCTTAGCATTGCTTTGGTGTTTGGGCTCGTTTTTGGTTCCTTATGAATTTTGAATAGCTTTTTCCAATTCTGTGAAAAATGACATTGGTACTTAGAAATAGCATTGAATCTGTAGGTGTTTTGGGCAGGAGGGCCATTTTAACTGTATGTTTCTTCCAATCCACGAGCATGGAATATTTTTGCATTTGTTTGTCTCATCTATGATTTCTTTTAGCAGTGTTTTGTAGTTCTTGACCAAAGGAATATTTTACATTCTTAAATATGAACACACAGATAAAATTAGACATCTAAACAGTAGGATACAAATTAAACAGAAAGGTTTTTTTAAAGCACTCAAAAATGAAAATGCAGTCTTCTCTCTTTACCTAAAGAACTTTTCATAATATGATTCTTACAATGTTCTTTTGTTCAACCATTGAACTTTAAGAAAAGATAAGACTATTTGAAGATTAAAATATAAAATAAAGATAAAACCATTTGAGTTCTTCTAAATTCATTGCCTTTAATCACACGTTAATTACTATTGCCTGCTGTGAACAAATGGATGGTCAGACTTCAACACTGCACTACTCCTTTACTAATTCAGCCATCTCTCACTGCCATGCCTCTTGCCCATTTTTATTACAGAATTGATAAGAGGTTTTGTAGAAACTCTTCAGCACTTTTTCAAATCTTCAGGTCAAAATATGTACATACAAAGATAGGCTTATTTCCTAAATACTGACTTTTCCTAAGTTTTGCTTTCATATACAAAGATGCCAAGAATTGCACATGCATCATTACAAACAGTCACTTTGTTGAAATCAAGCCCCCTTCATCTACTAACATGAAGAAAGAGCTGTCTTCATTATTTCTTTTCTACCATTCTGGAAAATGGAACTAGCTAAACTTCACTGTTATCAATGCAAGATCAATATCATGTATTCTATAGAGTTAAAAATTATGTACTGTACTTATAATTATTCTTATTTTCTCTAAAATGTAATCAGCTTCTTAATAAACTAAGAATCTTGGACTATAAATATCTGAGTGTTTGGTGACACTTCAACATTTCAGGGAACACGTGTTGCTAATGGCCTTTCTACTCATCTCCCTTCACTCACATGCATACCTGTGGACAGTGCACATATCGAATCTGAGTATCAAACACCAGAGCCAATTTATAGCAAGTGATAAGGAAGCAGCCTTACCTCTAGAAGCAGTTCCTTTTTCAGTGCAAAGGCAAAGTGTTTAGCAGGTATTTTATAGGTCATATATCCAATACACCATAAGACATCTGTAGTTGCTCAAACTAAAAGTCCTTCACTAGAGATGAATTCACATTGTGTGTGTGTGTGTGTGTGTTTGTGTGTGTGTGTGTGCATGTGTATGTGCACAAAAGAGTTCTCAGCAGAATCTTCTTTGGGAATTTTACAGGAAATTGTTTTGGAGGCTAGCTTTGCACATGCCATGTGGTGTTCAGGGGAGCAACATACTAGCTGTTTTTGGTGCTGAGTTCTGGCCCAAACGTGTAACCCGTGTGATCTTGTCCCGTTCTCTTCACCTGTCTGGCCTCAAGTTTCTCATGTTTCAAATTGGAATGGCAACACATCCTCCACATAGCTCACAGGATTGTCTGGCAGTCCGAATAAATGTGATCAAGTCCTCTAAAAATTAGATAGCACTATTAAATCTAAGGTGCTCTCATCACTCCTTCTTCAAGGACAGACTTAGCAAGAGAAAGTAAACTCCTTGTTCATTGCTTGACAAGATCACCATATAACTATTTCAGAGTAATCTCTTAAACAAGGAGTGTGAGTCATAAAACAAAAGGTTTTCATTAAATCATATTTGGGAAAATAAAACAGGCCCATAATTGTATAGCCTCCCTCTGTGCCAAAGACACAGTTTACACAGACAGCAGAAAAGAATGAAAAGAATGCCAGTGGCCCTGGCAAGCCTTGGTCACCATCCCAACGGGCCTAGAGAGTCTCTCCCAGACCCTGGGTGGAATGTGTCACCGCTCTCCCGAGCCCACATAGTGAATCACCACATTGTAAAGTGTTCAACAGTTTTTACATTAAATAAAATAAAAATTAAGTTTCCTGGGCATATATGGTTTATCACAGTAAGTCTGTGTTAATATTTCCTAATCATAGTGACCTCAGCCTGCCAGAATGCACAGGCCCCTAATCCTCACTGTAATGTTTTCTCATTAGCTACGCAGCATTGCCACACCAGTGGCAGCGACCAAACACCGCCTCAGGCACCACTGGAATTAATTACTTAGAAGAAACACTGCTGTTTTGAATTGTCATCTTGAATTTATCACTTGCCACTTAATGTAGCTCATCTGACCTAATACCTCCATTGTGTCACCAGGGGCCTTGGCACGGGTTTCACCAGGGTAATAGCAGTGGGGTTCTGTATACCTAATGTGGCTGAGATGCCAAACACACAGCTGCTGGAGGCCTGGTTAAAATCCTACCCTGGAGGCGATGCATGCTAACAATGCCCCTAGCAAATTGCAGATTACCCATACGTCATGTTCCATCTGAAGCTAAGAGTGATTCAAAGGTAGGCCCAATACATCTCATTTCTGCTGCTTGGAGAAGATAATCTTTCATTTCTTTGGATGTAACAGCCCTCCCCGTTTGTTTCTTCTTGCTTTGCTTTTGAACATAATGAAACTGGCTATTCATGTATGGAAGGAAAAGTGACTCTAGGGGGACCTGCAGTGCTAAGTCTGGGGCCTTTTTCTTATAAATTCTGAAGAAATTGCTCATTAAATTACTCACACAAAGAAATACAATTTCACCATAGGTTATGTTTCCCCAGGAATTCGTACAAAATTGTAACCCAAGTTGAAATCTGTGCTGTACTTTTGCAGGGCTACATTTTGTCCCGCACTTATGATGTTGATTCTGCATTAGCTATTGAAAAATGCACATTTAATAAGGGAATTAATGATTTGGTTATTTTCATTAAGCCTGAGAAATTATTTCAGTATGAAAAACAAGCTTTGACACACGGCTCTGAACAATAGTCTAATCAAATTTTTCATCTATGAAAATCATGCACTTGAAACCAACATTTTTCAAGTTTTCTGCCCATTTTGGATTTATCCAAATGTAATTATTTCCATTTAAAATTTAGTTTACTAGTTCTGCTATAGCTTTTATTTCAAAACATGATATATACATGCATGTATGGGGTATGTGCATATGTATGTTTAAATGCTTAGCTTCTAGAAGCTTACAGACATAATACCATAATACCATAATGTAAGACCAAAGCATGGAAATCCTACTGATGAGATAATAAGTAAAATAGATTTACTTTAATAATGACAATTCCCAGTGTATTTCACAGACAAAAACATTTCCTTTGGTTACCACACTCTATACCATGCATAGTAAACTTTGGGAGATGTATAATGCAATATAAACATTAATAGTTACACAATTGTGTTGTTTTAGAAAGACTATTTATAGAGAAAATACAAAATGCCTCCCCATAGTATACTTAGACCTAAGCCACCATAATCTTCCTGCTCATACAGCAGGAAATCTAATACACCAGTTCAATAAACCTGTAGGAAACAAAGGTTTTATGTAGCATTAAGTGTCACAATATTAAAATGCCCATATTACTTTCAATTGCTCTTATAAGCCTCTTTTTAACAATCCAGAAAGTTGAGTGCCATAATGATAAGAATATTGTCCTATTCTTATCATTCTTATCCTAGCAAAGGACAAAGAAGGTGAAATAAAAACACTACTCCTTTACCTGTGTTTATCTCTGGTCTTAATAGCATTCGTGCTTTTACACAAAAGTCTCTCTTCTTCAAACTCTCCTATTTCATACCTTTTTGTGTTGTTAGATTATGTTCTGTCAAAGGTGACATAACATTTAAAAGGGTGTCAAAAAGCCTTTACTGTAATGGCAGATCAGCCACATAATGTCTTTGGGGGTAGGTTTCCTTTCCTGTGAATGTAATATTGTGTGCTATGAGCTCTTGAGGCTATAATTAGAGACTGTAAAGCTCTTTCAAAATACCAAGTCCTTCATTCCAAGAATGCTCATTATAAATGGTAATATAGCAACAACAAAGATCACCACCCCTAGAGTGTAAGTTTCCCCCAAACAGGGACAGTTGTTTTTGAGAGTTTTACAGAGTGTCTAGCACTCTGTAGCTGTCTAATTAATACCTAATGACAATGATGAACCACTTGTGATATTCAGCTAACTAATTGGGGTCTTATAGTATCTTGAAAGTTTCAACTTAATGGCCATTAAAATATAGTATCTTGTATTTTCTATTATACCTGCCAACTCCCCAAACTTTCTGCAAACAGAAATTCATTAACTGAAATTCTTTAAGGAAATATTAATATAAAAGTACATTTTGAAGACTTAAGAAATACCCAGGGTCTTTTTGCTTAGGATTGTCTTGGGTATATGGGCTCTTTTTTTGGTTCCACATGAAATTAAAATTAGTTCTTTCTAATTCTGTGAAGAAAGTCGATGGTTGCTTGATTGGAATGGCATCGAATCTATAAATTACTTTGGGTGGTATGGCCATTTTCACAATAATCATTCTTCCTATCCATGAGCACGGAATGTTTTTCCATTTGTTTGTGTCCTCTCTTGTTTCCTTGAGCAGTGGTTAGCAGTTCTCCTCGAAGAGGTCCTTCACATCCCTTGTAAGTTGTATTCAAAGCTGGAGGCATCACGCTACCTGACTTCAAACTATACTGCAAGTCTACAGTAACCAAAACTGCATGGTACTTGTTCTAAAACAGATATATAGACCAACGGAGCAGAACAGAGGCCTCAGGAATAACACCACATATCTACAACCACCTGATCTTTGACAAACTTGACAAAAGCAATGGGGAAAGAATTCCCTATTTAACAAATGGTGTTGGGAAAACTGGCTAGCCATATGCAGAAAACTGAAACTGGACCCCTTCTTTACACCTTATACAAAAATTAACTCAAGATGTATTAAATATTTATATGTTAAGACCTAAAGCCATAAAAAGCCTAGAAGAAAACATAGGCAAGATCATTCAGGACACAGGCATGGGCAAAGACTTCATGACTAAAACACCAAAAACAATGGAAACAAAAGCCGAAATTAACAAATGGGATCTGATTAAGCTAAAGAGCTTCTGCACAGCAAAAGAAACTATGATCAGAGTGAACAGGCAACCTACAGAATGGGAGAAAATGTTTGCAATCTATCCATCTGATAAAGGGCTAATATCCACTATCTACAAGAAACTTAAATAAATTTACAAGAAGAAAACAACCCCATCAAAAAGTGGGTGAAGGATATGAACAGACACTTCTCAAAAGAAGACATTTATGTGGCCAACAAACATATGAAAAAAAGTTCATCATCACTGGTCATTAGAGAAATGCAAATCAAAACCACAATGAGATACCATCTCATGCCAGTTAGAATGGCAGTCATTAAAAAGTCAGGAAACAACAGATGCTGGAGAGGATGTGGAGAAATAGGAATGCTTCTACACTGTTGGTGGGAGTGTAAATTAGTTCAACCATTGTGGAAAACAGCGTGGAGATTCCTCAAGGATCTAAAACTAGAAACACTGTTTGACCCAGCAATCCCATTACTGGGTATATACCCAAAGGATTATAAATCATTCTACTATAAAGACACATGCACACGTATGTTTATTGCAGCACTATTCACAATAGCAAAGACTTGGAATCAACCCAAATGCCCATCAATGATAGACTAGATAAAGAAAATGTGGCACATATACACCATGGAATACTATGCAACCATAAAAAGGAATGAGTTCATGTCCTTTGCAGGGACATGGTTGAAGATGGAAACCATCATTCTCAGCAAACTAACACAAGAACAGAAAACCAAACACTGCATGTTCTCATTCATAAGTGGTAGCTGAACAATGAGAACACATGGACACAGGGAGGGGAACATCACACACCAGGGCCTGTCGGGGGGTGGGGAACAAGGGGAATGATAGCATTAGGAGAAATACCCAATGTAGATGACGGGTTGATGGGTGCAGCAAACCGCCATGACACTTGTATACGTAGGTAACAAACCTGCATGTTCTGCACATGTATCCCCGAACTTAAAGTATTAAAAAAAAAAAAAAACGAAAAGAAAAGAAAAGAAATACCGAGGGTCAATTTAAGCAAAATTGTCTTTTAAGTGTCTTTAAGAGAAAATCCCTCCCTTTTTATTGCTTGGGCAACTCAGTCAAGGGAGCCTAACAATTGTGAACTGGAGTCAGTGGATCCAAATCCACTGGGCTGCCTTTTACATTGCTCAATGTGAGGGTGAACTGAAAGTATTTTTAATAAACATGCAACCTCTCAAGGTTGTGTGAACTATCAGACTATAGATACTTCATGATATTCACACATAAGGAAGCATAACATTATAACACATAGAGGACTGGGGTAGTTTGCATCCAGGTTCTGGCAATATTCTTCTTCCCCTGGGCAAATAGTCCAAAGAGGGCATCAGTCTATGGGGAGCCCTTGGCGCCATTTCTTATAGTAAACCGTGTAAGCTGGATTATCTTTTCTCCACCCTTCTGGCATATACAAACTGTTAACTCACGGTCCCACACCCATGTAAACCCTCTTCAGGCAGGCCTCGATGCAGAAGCTCTGTGAAATCTTTTGCTGATCTTTAGATATTTTTAAATGACTTAAAATGAAATGTTTTAAAATCCTGACTGTTACCATTAAAAATATACCAGTGCAAGCTGGGAATCGATGACATTTAGTGCTGTTGCCTTGTAAAAAACCAAATCCTAAATGGTTCATCATAATGTTATTGGCAGATGTGGTTTTATACTTTTAAATTCCTTGGAGCTGCTGGAAAAAAAAAGAACATATAGATATGCCTATGCAGATGAAATGACATCATAAAATCCAGTTACCTGACTGTAAAGTAAGGGGACTCTCCGTGGCTGAATTGCTTGTTATTGAAAAAGAGAACCAAAGCAAAGGAGAAAGCGCATCATTTGCAATTGAATGTTTTCAATTACTTTTTATCGTTCTCGGGCATTCTCATCACAACATATATTTTGGGATGAAAGATTATTTTACATTCTAAATGAAAGCAATGCACATGCAACATTTACTTTGCAAATGGAGACCCTGCTGCCTCTCGCCACTCTACAAAAATATGGCAAATTTATACACAGTTACGTAAATGATTTTTTGGGTCAAATTTTTCCCTTTCATCTTAATGTCTAATTTTGTCACAATTAATTGTATTAACCACATCATGCATGGACTGCATACTCCTAAGTAACACTTGTCACATTGGAATTTAACATCAAATATACTCAGTTTCCTTCTGGACTGGTAATACAGTTATGGGAGATTCACATTTTTCATTTCTTTTTTTAAAAAGACAGCTACGGAACAATCATACACTGTAGCTTAAGGACCAAAGACAAAGAAGCTTTGCCGTCTAATGGAAACCACAATCGCATCGTAAACAACCCTAATGTAAATAATTGTTCCAACTGGAACTTGCTAGGGCAGGAATTAGTCACTGAAGGACACAGCTCAGGCTGTTTGGCATGAGGGTTACTGAGCATATATCCTTGGGCATACACCTTTGCCTTGTCCTGGTCTCTGAGGAACAGCAGACCCCCCTCCACCTCCCACCTTGCCCCTTTGATTCATTCATAATTTCTTATTTGGCAATCAGAAGAGGGAAATTTCAAACAAAATATTTTTCACCACCTGGAAAACAATCTACCTAAAAGCAGACTCCTAGTGCTCATTACTGCGAGGCTGGGCTCATCGCAGCCATTGTCATGCAAGCACAGTTGTAAGTAATAATGTGGCCTTTAATGACGGAATGATGGACCTGCCAAACACTTGCTCCTGCCATGGACTGCTTGCATTTCCCTGCTGGAGAGCACAGAGATGCCCATCTGGGAGTTATTAACATATCCTCGTCAATTCAGAACCGACTTTAACATAATCCATATTTGTTGGAGAAAGTCCAACATCAGCTTGAGAACAGCAGTCACGTGCCTCAATGACACATTTCAAACAGCACACACCGAGCATGCTTGGGCAGCTAAGCAATTCAGAAATGCAAATAGCTGAAGCACTCTTCTGACTAGATAAAAAGGACAAATCCCTTTTGGCAAGAGACTGGATAGCCTCTTAATGTTGCAGGAAAACAACCAAACTGGGAAAGGTACAAATTCCAGAAGCATCAGTTTGGGTTTGGTGAGTCACCAGGAAGGCATCTCTTTTTTGGTTTATTCCAATCATGTTGGTACAATCAATCTGGGGTCGAACTTTGGACTTCAGCTGTTGTCAGGCAGAGCTGTTTGTCTGGGATTCAGGAATACAGATGCTCTTAAACCAACAATGTTGCACGTTGTATGCTTGCTTGTTGACATATGTACAGTATAAGCACACATCTCTCCCTTTAAAACACAACAAAGAGCTATCAGCTCCATTTCAACATCAGCTTGGTTCTTGTTCTGAACGGGTTACCTAATGCGAATAAATTTGTGGAAAAAGGTAGACTGGTTATGTTCCTTAATACGAGTCCTCATAAAATTAATTTGTATCAAAATATCATGTAAAGTCTGTGGAAGTTATCTCCAAATTAGGGACTGGTTTTTGTGAGTATAGAATATGTGCCTAGAGACTTTCTGAATTGTTTTAACATGCTGAAAATACATTTCATCAACTAAATGCCTTTGGTTGATAGATGCTATTGGTGTTATCTGTACATTATAGTGAAATAAATTAAGAAATAAGGGGTAAAAGGCACTTCCTTGAGGCCACCACCCATTCCTATTGAGGATGATTTTGGTAAAACTGCAATAAAATCCTATTTCAGATTACATAAACCAAAGCCAAATGCAAATTCTTCCTTCAAATATTTAAATAGATGCACAGGGCTAGATCACTAGATAATAGTATTGTACCACTATTAGATTTTCTTCATTTGATAATCATATTGTGGTTATGCAAGAGAATGTTTTTGTTCTTAAGAAATATGGGGTTATGATATCTGCAATGTTCTCTTAAATATTTCAGCAAGATAAAAATAATGAAAATACATACACAAAGAGAAGACAAATGTGGCAAAATGTTTACAACTGATCAACATAGGCAAGGGATGTATGTGTGTTCATCGTGCCATTGTGGCAATTTTCCAGTAGGTTTGAAATTTTTCAAAATAAAAAGTCAGAAATAAAATCAATTAGACTCACAGCTAGTAATATGGACTTCTTAAAAATAAAATTCTCTGTCTGGAAACTTTCCCTTATTTACTGTTCTTTGCTTAATGATAACATTTTGAATAAGGGGTGGGAATGACCTGGAAGGAGAGGAAGACAGGAAGTGAGAAATAGCTTACCGAGGAACAGGAGAATGAAGCAGGAAGACAAACAAGGTGGGAAAAGTGAGATAGAATAGGAGAGAAGAAAATACCAGAGAGAGGACAAAGCACACCTCAGTGCAGTTCTGAGCCAGAACATACAGAACAACCAGGGCTAATTCCCAAGGCTGGGAAGAAAACGGGGCAGAGGTCTTACCCACATGGTAGGGACAACACAAAAATGTTCACTCTTCCTGCAAGCAGAAGTGGCCCAGGCAGCCCAGCTTCTAGTGGTAGCATGCACTTTCTTCTAGCAGAAAATATAATTCAGCCAAAAGGCAAGGTGGAGGCTAGACTGAGGGTTTCACCATAAGACTGAGAACAATGCTGTGGAGGGAAGCCACCCAAACCCCTCCCAGGCATGGGAGCTGATCAGACCCTATTAGGATAAGAAGAGTTGGCCTGGGGGAGGTTAGTGGAGATGGAAATGGGAGGTGAGTATCTTTAGCTGAATTCTACCTTTGTGGTGTTATAAAAGTTTTGACCATAAGTATAAACATTAAGAAAGAGAAAATAATTTTCCTTTATTAGAATATGTGTATAGTTTAAATTTTTTTTTAAGTTTATTTTATAGAGATGAGGTCTCATACTCCTGGTCTCAAGTGATTTTCCTGTCTCAGGCTCCCAAAGTGCTGGGATTACAAGTGTGAGCCTCTGGACCTGGTCAGGTATGTAGTTTGTTTTGTTGTTTGTTTGTTTGTTTGTTTGAGACAGAGTCTCCCTCTGTCACCCAGTCGGGAATGCAGTGGCGTGATCTCAGCTCACTGCAAGCTCTACCCCTCAGGTTCACATCATTCTCCTGCCTCAACCTCCTGAGTAGCTGGGACTACAGGCGCCTGCCACCACACCAGGCTAATTTTTTTGTATTTTTAGTAGAGACGGGGTTTCACCGTGTTAGCCAGGATGGTCTCGATCTCCTGACCTTGTGATCTGCCCGTCTCAGCCTCCCAAAGTGCTGGGATTACAGGCATGAGCCACCGCGCCCGGCCCAGGTATGTCGTTTTTAAATCATCCATGTGAGCTGCAGAAAATCATGGCGGTGACAGAGGTCACTGCAGTTGTTCAGCCTAGGTTATCAATTGAGAAATGCCCCCCAAAAATTGTCTGTAAGAGTGAGTAGACATCAGTTCAAGAAGAGATAGGGATAGAGAAACGTGGGGGAAGAAAAGGCCAGGGACAGATGGGCAAGAGGTCAGATATGTGGGGGCCATCAGCCAGCTGTGGGCACAGCTTTCCATAGCATGGCCATTCTTAATTGGGTAGGTCACTGCAGCAAGCCACCCCAAAACAGAGCAGCTTGAGGGATCTCTTTCACCTCGGAATTCTGGGAGGAACCCCTCCTGTTGGCTCATCAGCCCCAGAGCCCAGAAATTTCTATGAACTGATCCCAATAAAGCCAAGTAAGCCAACACGTCCCCCTGACCCCCACCTCGGTCTCAACATACGATACATTCAGGCAGACAGAAGTTTCAAAAAGCTGCTTGCCTTTGTCTTATTTGTCTTAGTCTTCCCACAGCTGCTAGTTTAGAGCAATACCGTTTGTTCCCAAGGAAAGAAAGAACCTGAAGTAAAGGTTTAAAATTCACTGTCAAGGCCGCATAACCAGTGTTAAACAGAAGACCCCGGGAGTTCTCAGACCCACAAGCAGAAGAGACGCTGGTTTGGGTTCCTTCCCTGCCTTCGGCCCAGCTTCCTTTGTTCCCACTGTCAACCTCATGATGTGCTTGTGTGATGTCTTCTGGTTTTCTGCCCCCTTCATTACCGCCCTTGACATTCCCTCAAATCTGATTTTCCTTTATAGAAAAATATCAGGGGATGGTGGGGATGATTTGTTCTGGGCCCTGCAACTGCCCCGGAGATGTCTCTGGACAGAGGCTCAGGTGTCAGGCCCGGAGCTGTTTCTTCTGTGTTTTACCCCCATGGCATTCAGGACATTTGGCTTCTTTGCAAGGAGCATTCAGTAGGATGGACACAGTGCGGGTTCCATGTAGGCTCTAAGGAAAGTACCAGATAACTAATAGAAAAGCTTAGCCTGAAAGCTGACCATAGCACATGAAAAGTTGTATCCTGGGGAAATTGTGTTTGTTCTTTTAAATATGGCAACTATTCAGCCCAAGGCAGCAAATGAGGTGCTTGTTCCTTCACTCGATGGAGAGGTTTGCTTGGTTCACACTGTGAGGCAAATGCATGTAGAATATTGCCGATTCAAGGTAAATTGCTGCCTCATTAGGGTTATTTGGTATTTTTTTTCAAACCTGAATTTCTCACAAACTCAGAGGAGGAAATACAGTCACTTGCCTGGAGTGAGGAGGGATATCAGTGCCACCTCTCCTCCACATGCCAAGGTTTCTGGGCTCAAGCACCACACCCTGCTTTGACTGGATTTCCTGTCATGGCCTATGGAAGGCTTATTCCTATGAACATCTCCTGACACCTGTCCAGAGGGCACTCACACTTATAGGTTGGCTGGGTTGAGAAAACCCTACATCTAGAAGAGCCACACGCAGCATACATCTTGGTTTCAGCCTATTTCTCTCATGACTCCCCACCTGGAGTCTTGAGAGAGTGAGAAGTGGGAGGAAGGTGGATAGTTAGAAAACATCTAGAGCATGGAGTTCTGCTTGATAGATCAGAGTAATCCAGACAATGTGGACGTTCTGACAGGGAGTGGAAAATGGGCACTGAAAGCTTTCTGTGAGGATGTATCCACTGCTCATTTGCAGCCCTGCAGAGCCACACCCTGGAAATTTCTGGGGCCAGCCTCAGATCCTGCTCTCAGCAGGATGCAGACACTATACGCTGACCCACGTGTCAGCCATGTCTTGGAACAACCTAGGGTGTCTCAACTGTCTTGAGGTGGTAGTATCTGGAAAAAGTCAGATATAGGCCATTTAATAAGGCAAGTTACTTTCATGTTCAAGATACGTTGTTTTAGTGCTTTGTGTGCACTCCAGCTATAACAATAGGGTGCCATAAGGTCAAAGAAGTAAGACATAGATTTCTAAGGTATGGCTCCACTCCTGCAGCTTCAAGACTATGGGAGCAACTGTTTATCTTCTTGCAATAACTGATTTTCTCACTGGAATGAAGAATTGTGATTCACAACTTCTGTAGCTGTGGTCTCTTCCTTTAGGGCTAAGGTCACACCAAATGACAGGAAGATGCCACTTCCCCTGTTGTAGTCACTGAATCTGCTGCTTCTCTCTCTCCTCTCTGGAGGAATAGATGGGAACCCCTTCTCCCTGTTTTTACCTTCACATGTGATAGAGATAGTCAGTCCTCCCTGTATCTGTCAAAATAGGCCAGAGCACTGACTGTCACACTTTAGCGCAATTTAGCATCTCCCTTAGTTTAACAAGGAAGGTCTTGTTAAACCACTGATTGCTGGGTGCTGCTCATGTTTCTAATTCAGTAAGTCCAGGATGAGGCTGAGAATTTGCATTTCTAACCAATTCCCTGGTGATGCTGATGCTAATGGTTTAGGAATTGCACTTTGAGAATCACTGAGTTCGGTTATGCTGCAGTAACAAATGACCCCAAATCTCAGTGGCTTCCGATCACAAAGCTCTATTTTCCACTGGTGTCTCATATCTGTGATAGGCCAGCGGCAGCTGTGCTCCACGTCATCGTACCCAGGACCCGAGTGACCGAACAGCTTCTGACGTGTTGCCAATCTCAGGGCATGGGGGAAAGAGGACCTGGTAAACTATCACTCAGCTCTTAAAGCTTTGCCTTATATCTCATTGTCTAAAGCAAATCACAGGGCCGAATATGACGTTAGTGGCAAATGAGGGGCCAAACATTTTTGTGAGAATTGTACAGTCTACGGCATCCTCCCTCATATCAGTTGTCCCATTCTACCACAGTAAATGAGCTGAGGTTTTGACTGAACAAATAGCTTCCCAGAAGAAAGATTGATTTTTTCAGATTCTCCTGCAGCTAGGTATGGCTGTGTGAGTTCTGGCCAATGGGTTGTAAATAGAAGGTTGTATAGGTGTTCCAGAAACCTTCCTGAGAGGACAGAACATATGTGCCCTTTCTCTCTCTTCCTCTCTTTAATTGCTTTTTACATCCTATTCCTTAGCATGCAGATGCTAGCATTTTGAAGCATGAGGTGGTCAGAGCTACACGTCTCAGCCTCGTAGAAAAGAAACAAAGTGTGTGGAACACCATATCACCATATCAGCCCCAAACCACCTACCTGCACTTCTACATGAGAGAGAAATAAAATTCAATCTCATCTAAACCACTGTTATCGTGGGTTCTTTGTCACTCACATCTGAAGGTAATCCTAAGTAAGGCACCCACAGAAAGGCTTTCTTTTGAAATTTGCTCACTTCTGTCTGCAGTGTCTTGTGTTCCACTCATCCATCGAGTGTTTTCTGAGCTTCTGAGCTTATTTCTTCCCTTCACACCCCTTTTTCTTTATTAACAATGCAGAGAGAATGTCTACAGAAGGAAGTCAAATACAGTTTTGTTCTTGCTAGGAATATAAACTAAGACTGTAGATGCATAGAGTCTGACAGTGGGAAATATGACAAAGAAAAGGAAAAACTTGTCTGTTTAGAACTTTCCTAAGGAGCTTCCAAAATTGTCTTCATCTCATCGCAAGAAAGCAGACAATGCTATTGTTTAATGCCAACCCTCCCTTGCAATGTAGGAATCTTTCTGATGTCAGGGCTTAAAGTGACTTGCATGCCACATGATAATGTCATCTGATCACAGAATAAACAATCACGGCATGCATGTTGAAAGATGGCTGTTAGAGGCCTGTGGTCAGTGTGTCTCTCTCCTCTGTCTTTACTATTAACTCGTCACCTCCATCTCTGTTTCTCTTTGCCAGTCTTTTCCCACTGTGCTTGCTTTTACCTTTATCATAGTTAAATGTCTGTATGTCTACAACTCTCCACAGATAGAGGGAGCAGCTGAAGAGGAAAGGGAAGAGTGTTAACAAAACTCAAAAGGCTGAAAAGGGAGAGTGGACTCAAGTAGGAGAAGACCAGCCCCAGGGCTGCAGGCTCTTCTTAGATAGATCAGGGCCATGCATGTTCAAGGCCTCTCTAGGTCACAATACACAGCTTAACAGGGTAATTCACTGTGTCCCATCAATGCACTGGAATAAGTTATCGCTTTAGCTACACAAATGCGATTTGTAAACTACAAATATCTATGTTTACTTTCAAGAGTGTTTCTTTTCTGATGGAGAGCCATTTGTTGGGGGAACTTTCATATTCACAATCTATTGTACTAGACGTCATCAGTCATCTAATGAAACAGACTGTCCCTGGATGACAATGGCTGTATTTCTTAAAAAACAAATTAACAGTATCCCAGAACTTAAAGTATATATATACATATATATATAACAACAATAACAACAACAAAACTAATTTTCATAGTCAAATAAGTTTGAGAGCCACTACATCCAATGTGCTCCAGAAAATTCACAATGTATGTTGGCATACTAAAGGCTCTGAGAATTTTTTGAGTAAAGAAGCCTATTTATTCCTTTATATACAAAATTACTGAACCATAGAATTATTTTTTAGTACAATATCTACTAACATCTTCTGGAACTTGCCCTTGGAATACAGCTTGGGAAACAGTCTTAAAAGAATAAAAACTATTATATACTACATGCCACATTATTATTATCAACTATTTTTAAATTTTAAATATTTAATTGACAAGTAAAAATCACATATGTTCAAAGTGTACAATGTGATGATTTGATATATGCATAATAATTGTCACAATCAAATTAGTTAACACCTCCATCACTACTCATGCTGTCCATTAGCTCCCTAGAACTTGGTCATGTTATAACTGAAAGTTTGTACTCTTTGATCAATGTCTCCCCATTTCCCCCACCCTACAGCCCCTGGCAGCCACCATTTTACTCTCTGTTTCTACGATTTTGGCTTTTCTAGATTCCACATGTAAGATCATCCAGTATCTGTCTTTCTGCATTGGCTTCTTTGACTTAGCATTACCACATTATTTTTCGTAAGAGAAGTTACTGCAAACCAAAATTTTGTGAATATTCATAACCTACTGACATTTCAGTGGGACCACATAAGAATTATAATATACTTTAGACATCCCAGTGGCACAAAACTTGCAATTTTTATTTGCGCCAGCTGCCAGAATCCCAGAACAGTACTGCAAGAGTATTTACTTTAGAAGTAAGCTAAATAAAGTGATATAGAGAATTATCATGATGAGTGATTGATAATAAGGGAATAAAATCTAGATATGGACAAGACCATGACAAGGAGGGGTGATTTAGACCAAAGTACGAAAAGAACAAAAACCAGGATAAGTTTTGAAGGACACAATTCACCTTAAGATGACATTAACTTAAGACTTTTAGTCTTGCATCTCTCTCTGCCCAGAGGCTGTGGGAACTAGGTAGAGCTTGGGCTTTAGCGTCCTCTCATCCTCGTAAATCCTCGCTTTTATTACTATTACAGCATTTCCCATAGTGCATTGTAGTAATGACTTTTTGGTAGTTTACCTTATTATTCTGTGAGATCTCTAAGGGCAAGTGTTGTAACTTACAGATCTCACTATCTCCAGTCTAGGCATTCAATAGTAATTTAACAAGTACTCAAGGTCACTCTGCATGGGAGTTCTCTTGGATGGTGATTTTAAAAACACTGCACCCAGTCCAGGGTTTTAAACCCTTGATCTACATGCTAGAACCACCTGGGGAGGTTTGAAAACATACCTGTAAAAATCAGAGCCCCAAATCTGAGATTCTAATTTACTTTTTTCAGGTGGTCCTGGGATCTCAGTATTTTAAAAATGTCATCGCTGGTGATTCTACCATACAGACAGGATTGAGGTTGAGAACACCTGCACTAACTGTCTATGTTGTTTAAATATGTCTATTTAAGGATATTAATATACAGCTGAAATGAATGCCTTTTGAAATAGATTATATAAATAAGGATTCCAAAGACTTAATTTTTACTTAAACAAATAAAAAATTACAACAGATACATATAATCCAAGTATATAGTAGTCAAGTGGCCATTCTTTTCACATTAGTTTGACTTAAACACTTACGAGACAAATGTCAATTGGGGAGCCTCACCAAACATCAGCATGCATCCATCAGGAAAGAGAAAGCAGTTGATTGGCAGTGACATTTGCGATGTGCCTATTGTTTGGTGCATGCAGTTCTTGGATTGTTTTCTGAAGTCCAAGGCATGTTAACTGCTGTGAACTTTTTAGGCATGCATTTACATGTTTAACAATGAAAAAAAGTACTTATGTTTTTAATGAAAAGAAGCAAGCAAATCAATCCCATTGATATAGTTTGGATTTGTGTCCCCACCCAAATCTCATACAGAACTGTAATCCCCAATGTTGGAGGTGGGGTCTGATGGGAGGTGATTGGATCATGGGGGTGGCTTTCTCAAGCACCATCCTCTTGGTGCTGTTCTTGCGATAGTGAGTGAATTCTTGTGAGATCTGGTTGTTTAAAAGTATGTGGCATCTCCACCCTCGAGCTCTCTCTTGCTCTTACTCTGGCCATGTGAGGGACCTGCTCTCCCTTCACCTCTGGCACCCCCTTTGCCTTCTGCCATGATTGTAAATTTCCTGAGGTCTCCCCAGGAGCTGAGCAGATGCCAGCATCATGCTTCCCATACACCCTGCAGAATCATGAGTCAATTGAACCTCTTTTCTTTATAAATTACCCAGTCTCAGGTATTTCTTTATAGCAATGTCAGAATAGACCAATACACCCATCAAGACCCCAATCTTTGCACACATCTGTAGACCAAAGTTCTAAAAATGGCATTTTTTATTTTGTAGTCTTCCAAAAAGTTCAGTCCAAACAGACTAAAGTAAAACACGAAGTGAATCATCAGGATAAAAGGGCAAAATTGTTAAGGAGAAACAGATTTTTTTTTAAAGCCAGTAAGAAATAGCCTACTCTTAAAAAAATTACGACTCATGGTAGGCAGCAAGTAATATGTGTGAAGTGGACAATATTACTCATCAAATTGAGCCATTCTGGGTACCTAATGACAGTGAGAACCATGAGTGTATAACAGCTAAAGAACAAGTCCTTTATTTGTCAGGAAAGAAAATAAGGTGATTACAACAATATGGAAATGAATTTTTACCATTGTGGGTCTCTTGTGAGTTTCCTTAAAAATGTGGGTATTAAATGAGATACGAACCTATCTTCAACAAGATGACAATTTGGCTCAAATCTGAAAAATTAAACACATCCTCTTTTTTTATAATATGTAGGAAACTAACTCCTGAATCGAGTCTGGTAACTGTTATTCTTTGGAATCATGAATGGAATCATTTCCAAACTTCAAAGTCAAGCACCTTTTCTCAAATACCTGATTAAACCTTGGATTTTACGTTGGTCATTTTGTTAAAAGTTCACACATGGCCATCTCCTGAATTTATTGTCTTTTTTCCTCAAAACTGGCCAGCAAATATCTCTTTAATTTTATTTTATTTTTTCTTTTCAAATTTTATATATTTATGGGGTACAATGTGATTTTTGATATGTGTAGACATTGTAGAATGATTAAATCAAGCTAATTAACATACTCATCACCTCACCTACTTACCATTTTTTTTGTAGTGAGGACATTTAAAATCTACTCTTAGCAATGTTTAAGTATACAAGACATTATTATTAACAATAGTCACCATGCTTTACAATAGATCTCCAAAACTTATTTCTTTTTTCCGACTGAAACTTTGTACCCTTTGACCAGCATCTGTCCAACCATACTCACTCCAGACCCTGGTAAACACCATTCTACTCTCTACTTCTAAGTGGTTGACATTTTTCGATTCCACATATAAATGTGATCATGCAGTATTTTTCTTTCTGTGCCTGGCTGATTTCACTTAGCATAATGCCTTCCAGGTTCATCCATGTTCTTGCAAATAAAAGGAATTCTTTATTCTCTACAAAATTATTTTTAGAGACGGGATCTTGATCTGTCATCCAGGCCGGTGTGCAGTGGTGCCATCATAGCTCACTGCAGTCTCCAATGCCTGGTCTCAAGCAATCCTTCCAACTCAGCCTCCCACATAGCTGAGGTTACAGGTGGGAGCACCTCACCTGGCAAGATTTCCTTCTTTATAAAGGCTGAATAGTATTCCATCATGCATATATACCACAGTTTCCTTATCCAGTCATTCATTGTCGAATAGTTAGGTTGCTTCCATATCTGGACTATTATAAACAATGACGAAATGAACATTTCAAATGAAATGAATGCAGATGTCTCCTCAACATACTGATTTCATTTCCTTTGGATATATATTCAGAAATGAAAATTCTGGATCATATGGTAGTTATTTTTAATTTGGGGGGGAACCTCCTGTATTAGTCCATTTTCATAGTGCTGTGAAGAAATACCCAAGACTGGGTAACTTATAAAGAAAAAGAAGTTTAATGGACTCACAGTTTCACATGGCTAGTAAGGCCTCACAATCATGGTGGAAGGCAAAGGAGGAGCAAAGGCACATCTTACTTAGTGGCTGGCAAGAGAGTGTGTGCAGGAGAACTGCCCTTTATAAAACCAAAAGATCTCATCAGACTTATTCACTATCATGAGAACAACATGGAAAAGACCCGCCCCCATGATTCAATTACCTCCCACCAGGTCCCTTCCAAGACATGTGGGGATTATGGGAGCTATTATTCAAGATGAGATTTGGATGGGGACACAGCAAAACCATATCACTCCATACTGTTTTCCATAATGACTGTACTAATATACATTCCCAGAAACAATATATAAGGGTTCCCTCTTCTCCACATCCTTGTCAGCACTTATATTTCATGTTTTTGATAGAAGCCATTCTAACAGGTGTGAGGTGATAGCTCTTTGCTGTAATTTGCATTTCCCTGATGATTAGTGATGTTGAACATTTTTTCATTTACCTATTGATCATTTTTATGTCTTCCTTTGAGAAATGTCTATTCAGATCCTTTGCCCATTTTTAAAATTGGGCTATTTGTTTTCTTGTTATTGAGTTGTTCAAATTCCTTATATATTTTTGATATTAGTCCCTTATCAGATGTATGGTTTGCATATATTTTCTCCCATTCCATAGGATGCCTCCTCACTCTGTTGATTGTTTCTTTGGCAGTGCAGAAGCTTTTTAGTTTGATGCAATCCTATTTGTCTATTTTTGCTTTTGGTACCTATGCTTTTGTGGTCATAACCAAAAAATTATTGCCCAGACCAATGTCATGGAGATTTTCCCTATATTTTCTTCTAGTAGTTTTATAGTTTCAGTTCTTAATTTTAAGTCTTTAATCCATTTTAAGTTTGTGTTTCTTATGGGGTAAGGGTCCTATTTTATTCTTTTGCAGGTGATATCCCATTTTCCCAATACCATTTATTGAAGATAATTTGTTCTTGTCAACTTTGTCAAAGTTGCTTGTAGTTAACTGTTGATGTGTAGATTTATTTCTAGGCTCTCTATTCTGTTCCATTGGTCTCTACGTCTGTTTTTTGCCAGTATCATCCTGTTTTGATTATTATAGTTTTGTAGCAAATTTTGAGATGTCTCCAGCTTTGTTCTTTTTGCCAAAAAATTCCTTTGGCCATTTGAGATCTTTTGTGGTTCTACATGACTTTTAGTATCATTTTCTCTTTTTCTACAAAAAAATGGTCATTTGAATTTTAATAGGGATTGCACTGACTTTATGGATTTCTTTGGATAGTATGGACATTTTAACAATATGATTTCTTTCAATCAATAAACATGGAAAATCTTTCCATTTATTTGTGTCTTCTTCAGTTTCTTTCATCAGTATATTATAGTTTTCAGTGTACAGATCTTTCACCTTCTTGGTTAAATTTGTTCTTAAGTATTTTATTTTATTTTACCTTATTTTACTTTTTTGCTATTGTAAATGGGATTCCTGGGTTTTTAGTGTACTCTATTCTCTGGAATATTCCTGGGACTTCCAAGATAATGAAACATTGTGGAAATTCCACACTTGGGCAAGTAGGACTTGGCTAAATACTTTAATGTACAGCACCTGAGCTTGTCACTGCCAAGACACCAAATCTCCATTTTACTCTAAACTCAATACTAGCTGATGCTTACTGTCTTCAGATATCCAGTCAAAAACAATTAAAAAGATATTCCTTTTTCTCTTCATAGAAATCTCCTCACCCCTGTGCCAAGATAAAGATAACTTCCTATTGTGACTTTCAATGTTCAAACCACTAGAATTGATGACTTCTGGTAACCTCAAAGAAAAGACCCTGGTGTGTGTACATGTGGCTACAGCCATCACCAGAGATTTCAACCTAGGCCTGTGAGCCTCAAAGGGCAAGTGTAAACAAGAGTTCCTCATTAAACCTGAGTTTGGCATTAGTAAGATTGTCCAAAGATTACATTTAAAGATAACTAAAGTGTTACTATATTCCTTCATGCAGCCCAGCCATGACCCTAATTAATGTGTCTAGGGTGGACATGTATTTCTTCAAGTAATGGGTGGTTTTGTTTGGACAATTAGACCAAGCTGACAAGGAAATTTTCCATCAAACCAAGTCATAAAAAGTACATTATTCAGTATTATTATGAGTTAAGCAGTATTTATTACCTGAACTTTACAATACTCTATTATCAATCATTACCTGCCATTAAGGTATGTTAACATGAGATCAAAGAGAGAAACCAAGCTAAACAAACAGTCATGTCTACAAGTCGCTTTAGTGCTGTTCCTTTAAAGAGAGGCAAATGTCATTGAACTGAAGGATGGACAATTTGCATTTAACCAGAAGATGCAAATCAGTTGTACTGTGACAAGGTAGTGATTATATAAATTCCATGCTTGTTATTCAATTGACAAGATAAAGCTGGTTTCCGGGAATTTCTAAAAAAGACAAAAAAGTAGCCAAAGTAAAATGTGAGATACAAAAGTCCAGTTTTGATGGGCACTAGTAAAGATTCATTGCTGTATCAATTCTTAGCAACAATGCTGCCTCGGAAGTCACTAAAAATGATATCAGCCGAATAGATCTAAAGAGGAGACCAAATGTTTTTAGCAAAGTTGTAAAACCTTGGAAACCACCTCCTGAACAAACACTCTGAAAGCTCAGACGTCTGAGACGAGCTAACAACGCCCTGGCTTTAAAATATATTCTTGTCACCATCTCTTCCCTCTTACTCTGGAGCCAAGCGCACAAACAAGGGTTCTGAAAGGTGTCCCTTTAAAAAGCACATTCCTCCTCCTTCATTCCAGAAGCACATAATCCCATCCTTTCTGAAATCAAGCTCTTCCATTCATGCCCATTGGCTTCCTTCCCCCTATGTTAAAGTGGGTGCTTGAGAAGAGATAGCTAGTGCTCAATTTGAGCTCAAAGATAGCTGCAAGTAATTGGGGAGATACTGAATACTTTTGTTTATACAAAATACAGGAAGGTGTCCTTCTGAGAATCAAATATTCTTCTAAAACTATAACTACCTTCTCTGACTAATATAAGATGGACAATGCACATCCACAGCAGAGAAAGAGGGGAAAGTTTCTTAGTTTCTTACTTTTAACATTAGGCAATCTTGCCTGCCTGCTAATGTAGCATAATTGTCCACTAGCTGGACAATTGTTTTTCAAGTTATGTTACTTATAGGGAATCTCAAGGGTGACTAAAGAAGCCACTTAGCACAAATTATCAGCCAATCAACAAGGTATATTAAGTGTCTCAGTGCAGTGGGGGCGTCACAATGGGATAAAACTTTGCCTCTGTCTCCACAGGCTGCAAAGTGACACACACAGAAAGAGGGCCAACACCATTGGCCAGGCAGGGGGAATAGCAGTGAGGACATGGGAAGGAATGAGCACCACTGTGATGGAAGGCAAACCACTGAGTACACATTCATTCAGTGCAAGTGGTGCAGAACTCTGAGTTACCCCCTAGGCAGATAGGACTGAGCTGGAGTGGGTAGAGTTCAGGCAAGCAAACAGGGGCAAGGAATGGCCATTCTCAGTGGTAATAACTTAAGCAAAATGCCTATGTCAATGTATAGGTGACTCTTCCCTTTCTTTTTTTTTTTTTCTTTTTTTTTTGAGACAGAGTCTCGCTCTGTCGCCCAGGCTGGAGTGCAGTGGCCGGATCTCTGCTCACTGCAAGCACCGCCTCCCAGATTTACGCCATTCTCCTGCCTCAGCCTCCCGAGTAGCTGGGACTACAGGCGCCCGCCACCTCGCCCGGCTAGTTTTTTTTGTATTTTTTAGTAGAGACGGGTTTTCACCGTGTTAGCCAGGATGGTCTCAATCTCCTGACCTCGTGATCCGCCCGTCTCGGCCTCCCAAAGTGCTGGGATTACAGGCTTGAGCCACCGCGCCCGGCCGACTCTTCCTTTTCTATTCAGACAGCTGAGTTTCAGGAGTACACCTGGCATAATTAGATCAGTCTGAAAGGTGTAGAGAGTTTTGTGTGGGCCCTGAGGAGAGATCTGTAAGTTTGAAATGTATGTTTGGAACCAGATGATGAAGGGCCCTGAAGGCCAGGCTTAGAAGGAAATTGATCCAATTAAGTGGTGCTTCTCCTCTGGGGATTTCTAAAGAGGGGCATGGTATGACAAAAGTGGTATTTGGGGCAGATTCTTTTGGCCAAGAGGTATCTGGGAGGCTGGACTGCGGAAAAGCTGGAAGCCAGGAGGTTAGACCAGAAGTTACCTTGAGAGCCATTTCTGCAGGGATGTGAGGCAGGGCTGTAGGCTGTTGTGAATAGCAGTGTGCTGGAAAACTAGAAGGAATGCAGGGACAAGGGAGAAAATCCCAAAGCTTGGAGCCATTGCTGTGGGTGACAAATGTGGATGCTGGAGTGCAATAGTAGTGATAGCTGTCGTCCTCCAGTTTTCATTCTCTCCCTCTTCCTTTAGTAACCAAACCCTGGATTTTAGAGGCAGCATTGCAGAATGGTCAAGATCACAAATTTTGGATTCAACCTGTGAGGGTCTGAACTTCACCACCCTCAATTACTATCTGCTGACCTTGCTGAGGTATTCTACCTCTCTGTGCCTCAGTTACCCTACCTGAAAAGTGGGAATAACAATAGTGCTTACCTCATAGAGTTGTTGTAAGTCAGTTTGTATAAAGCTGTTAGAACAGTGCTTGGTTCCCAGGGAGCGCTATGTACATGTCAGCTATGTTATGAGCTGAACACACAGCTGTAGCATTTCTAGCTATGTGTAGCATTTGTCCAAGTATTAACCAACAGGAGGTGAGAGGAAGCAGTGTGTACAACTTTCAGATTGCACCCTTAAAGGGCCCCTCTTCTTCCTGCTAGTGGGACCATGGACACACTGAGACCTTGAGATATAGTGTAAGGAGCTAAAATTGCTGATATTGTGAGGGACCACACCAGCTCTGGGCTGCTTATGTTCCTATTACTACCCGAGAAAAAGAAAACTCTATCTGATTTGAGTCACTATTATTTTGGGGTCTTGGTTAGAGCAGCTGACCTGTATTTAAATCAATACACATGGACGCAGATGAAGCCTAGTGGAGGCTTCTAAGTTACAAGATGGGGGCTTGTGTTTGGACATGTCTCAGCTACTAGAGGTGAAAGAAGAGTCTCCACCCAGCCACTGCTCGAAAGATCTGGGTCTCCTGTCTGCTGATTGGCCGCATTGGGACTTTTAGCTCATTCCACCCGGCTCACGTGGCCTGCACAGAGGGCGGGCTGCCCTGTGCCTCTGAACCCAGGCCCTAAGGCTACAGATGACTTTTGTGTGCCTCATCTCCCCTCCCAGTTTGTCCTCCATGCTCATTTTAACTTGATTTCTACCCACATAAAAATGCTGGAGTTAGAGAAAGTCACTGCAATTCACCCAAGTTGGTATCTATTCCTAGGAATGACCACGCCTGAATTGCTAATGATGCCTTCACAAAAAGAGGAGGGGAAAGGAGGTATTGAGTGTGAGGCGGTGGTGGGACATACAAGGAAATGTCCAGCCATTGGTTAAAATACATAGATCTGAGCATAGAAAATAAGACACAGCCATGTAATACACATAAAGTTTGATATTGGCTTCTAATTTGTAGCCATCACCCAAAACCCTGTGTAAGAGACTTAGAGCTTTACTTTAAAAAGAGCTATCTTGGCCAGGCACGGTGTCTTGCACATATAATCCCAGCACTTTGGGAGGCTGAAAGGGGCAGATCACTTGAGGTCAGGAGTTCAAAACCAGCCTAGCCAAGATGGCAAAACCCCATCTCCATTAAAAATACAAAAAGTTAGCTGGATGTTGTGGTGCATGCATGTAGTCCCAGCTACTAGGGAGGCTGATGCAGGAGAATCTCTTGAACCTGGGGGTGGAGGCTGCAGTGAGCCGAGATTGTGCCACTGCACTCCAGCCTGGGGACAGAGTGAGACTGTCTAAAAAAAAAAAAGCAATCTCACTCCTTCTAGTCACACATTCAGGATGCCCTGCTGTCTCCCATTTATCTATAGTTAGGTTTCATTTCTTGAAATTGCATTAAGTAGATTCTCCATCCAGTCCTTCCTCATGACTGCCATCGAAACTCTCTGATAAATTACTTGATCCTATCTCTGCTTGCTCTAAAATCTTCACTGACTCTACAAAGCCTTCTGGAAAAAGTCGAAATAATTTAGGTTAAAGCTCAAAACTTAAAGTCTTCTATGATCTAATATCAATATTTCTAACTTTAGCTAAGAATTCTTTTTAAAACAAAATCTATATTTTATTCAAAACAAGCTCCTAACTCTTCCCTTTTTCCTGCTTCTTTGCCAATCTTTATACCATGGCTTCTTCCTGGAATGACTCTCCCCCTACCCCTCCTTCTCCATCACTAAAATAGAAGCTACTCTTCAAAAAACATTAACTATTTTTCTTCATGAAAGCACTTGCAGGGTGGTGCGCGGTGGCTCATGCCTGTAATCCCAGCACTTTGGGAGGCTGAGGTGGGTGGATCACCTGAGGTTGGGAGTTCGAGACCAGCCTGACCAACATGGTGAAACCCCATCTCTACTAAAATACAAAAAATTAGCTGGGCGTGGTGGTGCGTGCCTGTGGTCCCAGCTGCTTGGGAGGCTGAGGCAGAAGAATTGCTTGAACATGGGAGGCGGAGGTTGCAGTGAGCCGACATTGCACCACTGCACTCCAGCCTGGTGACAGAGCAAGACTCCGTCTAAACAAAAGCAATACAAAACAAAACAAACAAACAAACAAACAAAAGCACTTGCATCACATTCAGCTGATCTGTCTGATTTCCATCATTGTTTTAGTTGTCTCTTCTCTATATATCACCTGCTGCCTCAAATTACATATTTGTTAATGTCCTACACCTTCTACATTCTTATGGGAGATCAAGGATATTTTTCAATTTCTTCATACTGACTAAACTAGTGTCTTAAACATTTATTGAAATGGTGACCTTGTGTTCAGCATATAACACTCCTGGACAAACTGAAGTCCTTTTAGATTTTATGTAAGACTCTGAGAGAATGAAGTTCTTTTTAGTTCTTCATGGGACTGTTAAGCTGGATGATGTAATTCTAGAGCTGTCTACATGAAGGAAGGAAGCCCTTGGGCTGAAGGAGAAAAGCAAGAGCAAGCAAAAGAGGGAGAAAAAGCCAACAACATCATTTGGATTGTTGTAGTCTACAAAGACAGCTCCAGCCTTAGGCTTCCCCAGATCTACACCCCAGCAAGTTTCCTTTGTTTCTCTGGTTTATTTGAGGTGGATTTCTATTCTTGTGAATAAAAGAGTCTTCAGCATTTACATATGCTGAGAGGCTTCTAGTATTCTGAAGCATATAAGATAAAGTTACCCTAAACACATTCTAGCTGTTGTCCCTGAACATCTGTGAGGCACAACATATGTTCTTCTAAAGCCTCTCACTATTCTTGTTTCATTTAAGATAAGGGCATTTGATAACACATCAGATTGTTTGCAAAAGTGCTTATTATCTGCTCTATCAATTATTGTTAAGGAACTTAAATTTCATAAAAAGAATCCACAGACTGATGAGGGTATTACACTACCAAGAACTGCACCCTTTTCTCAACCCTACAATTTGGGGGATTTCTGAGCCTGTTGGCCAATCCAAATGTTACATTTCTAGTGACCCAATAAAATACCCTAGTCTAGCTCCATGTGCCTCAGAAACTAGGGGGCAGCTTCTAATAGATGGGCTGTCTGCTCTTACTAAAAGGAAATACTCATCCCCAGAAAGCCTGCATATCATCGTGGATAAACCAACTTCTGCTCATGCTGCCAAGAATTTAATTGGTGCTCTATGTACAAATTCAACAGTTTGGATTGCAAATTCGAAAGCAGAACAGTCATGCACTCTTCACGCCTATTAAAGTGAAGTCAAGGAAGAGTTCCCACAACCTGGCACTATGATAGTAAAATCTAGGAGCTGTATCATCTTCAGAAGTTCATGAAAAAAATGCCTGTGGCTAACTTGAAAATAGAAATGGCTATATATGGAACCATAAGTCAACTCTACAATGAATAAAGACACTTTTTAAAACATTATTTCAGAAGTACTTTTTGTTGCCCAAGATTGAAACAGAGACGTGTTCATCAAATTTGTATCAGTAATACAGCTGATAGTTCTTGAAGTTTCGTTGTGAAATGCTACTTTCACAGGAAGCTCCAATTTGTCAGCATAAGGGACAGTGAAAAGTCTCTTGGGAAAAAATTGGCTCACAACTCCAGGAATCCTTGCCTGAAAGATTCACACCATTGGAAAAATCTGCAATTGGAAAACTGTCATGTGATTTCCCTGGGCATTTGCTTAGGAAGATGAAAGAGGTATCAGTGTTTTTCCATCTGGTTCCATTCATTGCACAAAATCATTTGAAAGTTTTAAAAGGAAACTAATAAAGAGCCTGAAAATCTAATCAAACTAGGTATCCAGTAGCCAATAGGTGACAGCAATTGGGCAGATTTTGCAACTTACTAAGATGAGACTCTGAGATGGCTCCTGACCAAGCCATAGGGACACCATTCATTGTCAAAGCTTGTAATTCTTTCAGTCTTTCATGGTCTTGTTGGTGGAATTTCTTTTTGGTTTTTGTTTTGTTTTGTTTTGTTTTTTGTTTGTTTGGTTGGTTGTTTTTTGCAAAATGTAACTCTTTCAAATTTATTAACAGTTGATTATTGATGCCACTCTTCAAATCTTTTCCTAATACTTCATAGACAGCATACTTTCTGAGATCCCAAGGGTGCTATTATGTTTTGAAGTGTTCCATATCCAGACTTCAACCAAGGGAAAACTTGATGACAGATCTCAAGAAATCTTGAATCATTTCAATGCATCAAGTATCAAAGAAAAATAAAGAAATGTAAGGTCAAATATTCTAGGGGTCACAGTACCTTATCCAATAACCATCTAGGTGACTGTAAGCACACCACTTAACCTCTCTGAGCTTTAGCTTCCTCATCTGTAAAATAGGAATCCTATTTTACTCACAGAACCATTACAAGGATTGACTAAGACACAATATATGTGAAAGCAAATAGCACAGTGCCCAGCAGTAAAGTTTTAGTAAAAAGGGTTGCCATGTGTCTGGTTTTAAACCAGACAGTCCGGTATTTGAGTTTTCTTTCTGAGAAACAGATTGAGAAAAGACCAGACATATAAATGTAAATGTGAGTAAGTGCTATCGTTACTGTCATGGAATGTCTTGTGCATGAGTATTAGAGCTTTCCCTCACTAGGACAGTTTGTCCCAAGGAATGAGAGGGAACAGGCCTCACTGAAACTTGCTTCAGGTACCACGAGGCAGAAGAAAGCTCAGCATGCACTTTGCTGGGTACTAGGTTCCACCATTGCTGTTGGCCAAGGGCATGGGATGGGCACTGCAGTGGTGCTCAGTGTACCATTCGTGATAGTATGGTCCTTGCCCAGCTCTCATTTTTCCTCTATCTCCTTGTTCTTCTTTTTGGTAGGGGATATTTGGCCATTTTATACTAAAGGGCAGACTACTTAAGAATGAAGAATATTGAATTTTTCATTAAATTTTCAAATTGGTTAAGAAAAAAGCCATTTTTTTCCAGTAAGAAATTACATTTAAACCAAAATTACACTTACCCGTTCTTGTCATTAAGTCATCAGTGTTCTGGACAGGTCAGCACAGTATCTCCTCTGCCTGACTTTTTTAAGTTTGAATTTATTCTGCCTCAAGGTCCCTGCTCAGGAAAGCCCAAATGGCCTATTGTTACCTGGAGTGGCACCCCTCCAGGAGCTCAAAGTGTGGTCATAACCTCAAAACCCACTAGAGGCTGAAGTCCAACTGACTTTGCTTATCTAAGTGATACTTACTCAACTAGTATTCTATTTCACTTCCACCAAAGAGAAACAAGAATCATTTAGCCTCTTCATTGCCAATTGGAAACATTGTCCCATACTGTTGGACTCAACAGCCTAAGTTTCAAAGCTTTCTACAATGTCAAACATGTGTTTCTTTCTAATCTAATTGTAACAGACTTCAGTTTCTCTCCAAAGGCATTTCACTTAAGAGTGTTGGGTCCTTGATTATCCTCAAGGTATCACGCGCACACCAAATGCTCCCTCCTCGAGAAGAATAGCCTATAGATCACACCATGTCCTACTTGAAAAATTTTGAACACTTCCCAAGAATAAAGATTTTCAAAGGATATGGGGTTATCCCTTTATGGTTGTTCTGAAAGCAGTCTTGGGAGAAAATCTCCTTTTTCAGGAAAAGCCAGTTCCCTGAGTTGTTGCCTACAAATGCAGCCTAATGTCTCTGACCAGCTGTCTAAGCTCAAGCTTGGAAAAGTTGAATGTGGTTCCCAGATTCTGTGGCACTCCTGTCCACTGGAAGTTTTTAATGTCCCAGGATTTGGCTGACTCACTTCTTTAGGGTAATTAGGTTGAGCAGTTAATTGCACAGATGCCTTGTTGCTTCATGCCTTTAACTGGGATGAAGGCGATTCCCAAAAGGGCAAGTATCTGAATCATTCAATGGTTATACAAACTATCCTAATTGAGTTATCTTTTCAAAAAGGAAATTTTATGAAGCATTTGTTATTTTCGAATATGACATCATGCTGCCCTTAGTTCTCCCACAGAAGTAAAGGAAGAATAGGGTGGAGATTAAAGAAAGCTAGAAGCTACATTTGGTGGCCTAAATTATATTCTTTTTTAGTCTAATGAAATTTGATCCATATTTTCATTTAAAAATAATACTAACTCATTGTAGAAAAAAAATTTAAAATACAGATACAATTTTTAAAAAGGGAAAACCACCACTGAGTTAATCAAAATTAAGCAGATTTTTTAAAAAAAACTTCAGGACTTCTGAGATCCTTGGGTGTTCTCGACAAGAACATTTGTGTGTTTCCTCAAGAATGCCTGTTCTACCCATCACCTATTCATAGTCCCTGGAAACACAGTTTGGAAAATGCTACCCTAGGGAGTAGTCATAGTTTAAGATATAATTTACACCAGCTAGCAATTAATTTTTGTAAATATTTTCTTGGTAATTATTTTGCCAGTGGAGTGGGGTAGAGCTTGAAGAGATAGAAAGTTACACTTCACTCCACTGAGCAAAGAGCCCATCAAAATCCAGAAATAAGATGAAGACAGTTGTGAGTTGGCTCCAGGATGACAAACATTACTTGATTCATAACTGGCCCCAGCGCACAGTATCTTTGTAAACAGATGTCTCATGTTGTGATGGTTAATTTTATGTGTTAACTTGACTGGGCCAAGGGATGCCCAGATAGCTGGTTAAACTTATTTCTGGCTATGCCTGGAAGGGTGTTTCTGGAAGAGATCAGATTGAATTGGTAGACTGAGGAAAGCAAATTGCCCTCCCCATTGTAGTCAGGACTCATCCAATCTGTTGAGTGTGTGAATAGAACAAAAAGGTAGAGGAAAGTTAAATTTGCTCTCTGACTGCTTGAGCTGAATGTCGATCTTCTTCTGCCTTTAGCGCTCCTGGTCCTCAGGCTCTGAGACCGACACTGGAATCTACACCATTGGCAATACAGCTCTCCAGCTCTCAGGACTTCAAAAGACACCATCAGATTTCCTGGGTCTCCAGCTTGCGGATCATGGGACTTCTCAGCCTCCATAATTGAATAAGGCATGGGCCAAAAATATATTGTCTATGTATTTACATAGATAAATATGTATCTATCTCCTTTGGCTCTGTTTCTCTGGAGAACCCTGACTAACACACTTGTACAAAATGCTGCATCCTTCCATCGTATGCTGCTCTCCCTGGTTTGTGTAACTTTTATCCTTTTACTTAAAAGCCCATTTAGAAAAAAAGTCCACTCACCTCTGCATATCTGACACTTTACTGGAATTTACATGTGAAATGCTAATAGCCCCAATGGTCAGTTCAGGATTCCCATTTCAATCCCATCTTCCTAAGGTATCTCTTGGTGGAGGGTGACTTTCTCACTGCTTAATACAAAATAGATATCTTTGCTTGTTTTCTTTTCTATTTCCCAAGACATCAGAAAGCCTTAAGGAATAGAAGTCACATGGTCTTTGCTTTACTGATTTTTCTCTCCTATATTTTCTCTGACCTTCTTAACTTTAAAGAGATTCCTTAAGCTTGGTGTCTTTGCCCTAACTTGTGGCCCAGGATTACTGGAGGCCTTCCCCTAAGAGGCAGAATATATCAATAGCATGAGCTCACATCTGTAATGTCACCTCCAAGTGCCTGGCACTGTGCTAAGCACTTCACATAGATTATCTCATTCGGTCCCCACGAAACCAAACCAAAACAAAACAGAACAAACAAAATGTTTGTACTTCACTTTCTACAGGTGAGGAAGCCTGGGCTTGGCAGCTTTTCTAGAATTTCACAGCGGCAGAACAGGATTTGAATTCAGAGCTGTGTAACTCCCAAACCCATATTATTAACCACTAACCTTATAGTCAGTTTAAGGCAGTAGTTTTCAAAGTTTGGCTCCTGAAACAGCACCATCAGCATCACCTGGGACCTTGTTACAAATGCAGATTCTCAGGTACCACCCTGGACCTATGAAATCAGAAACTCTGAGCAGGGGGACCAGCAATTTGTGCTATAACAAGCCTTCCAGGTGATCTGATGTACGCTAATATTTTAAAAACCACTGCTCTGAAAACCTAGCAGGAGGGCTTTAGTTCAATGGTGAGAGATAATTTTTTGGCAGCATTGTTGACCCTGGTGTGGGCCACCTCAAAAAGTGCCGCTCAGACCTCTTTTGCTGGAGTCTTGAACATGTTTGAGCCTGACGAGTGCGGAGGGGCCCTTGTCTCCTGCTCCTCCCAACTTTATGGACCCTTCTTTGAAGTACACAGCGCCACACCACTGAATCTGAGTGACAGCCCAACTCTCTCAATGACACCAGAAAAAAAAATCTGACCTTAAAGTTAAGCCTAACAAAGAACAGGATATTCTGAAGAACAGGATATTCTGATTCCACGTGTAGGTGCTGGAAAACTAATCAGCGGCAACAGAGGGGAACATCATCATTGCTTTCTCCCTTCCTACTCACCCAGTGCAGTGGCATGCCATATATTAGCAGGCACTTTACATCAGACTAATTCAAATCCCCCTGTCAGACAAATCCCACCTGTGAGCACTGCTGTCTACACCACATAACACCACATAGATCAAGAGTGGGAAGAGGCCAAAGTCATGAACACCATAGCTTTCCATAAAAGTTAATTAATGACAGAAGCATATTGCTGGGAATGGCAACACGATCATTATTTATGGTTCAGGAAACCCCAAATGTAGAGACTTCCCTTTTCCTTTTCCCCAGCCCCAGTTCTACCCATAAGAAGTTTACTTCATTCATTTCAGTAACTTTGTGAATCATTTGCCAAGTCAGTGAGAACATGGAGCATGGAATACATAAACATTAATATGACAGTTGAACATCCAACACATGTCCCAAGAGAAATGGACCACCCAATGGATGCTGCCCTGTTCTTTTCTGTCCCTATATCTGAACACTTTTCACACTTCACATTTCTACAGTTGTTAACAGTTCTAACTTGGCACCCCCAAGAAAACAATTTCCCCAAGGAACACTTACTGCTAAAAGCTTCAAAAAAAACCCCTTTCCACCTTCCCAGCCACACCACCGCACACAGGCACGGGCCGGCGACCAGCAAAACAACTCACCACTGACACGTAGTTGTCACTTCGGGAGGCTGTACAGCAGAGTGGGGGAAAGTGGACATCTGGCTTCAAATTCGGGTGAGATGTTCTTAGTGTCCTCATCTATAAAATGAATCCAGTAATAACACTCAGCTTCAAGAGCTGTTGTGGGGTTTGAACCAACATGACGTGTGCAGTGCAGCACCTAGTGTTGAGTAAGGGCCAAGTAAACATTAATGGTATCCTGGTTCCTGCTTTTGTCTTCTTTCCTGAGAATGTCAGGTGCCCCCACCCAGCTGGAGTCAAGCCCAGGCTAGCATTTTACCAGACACCCTATTCTATTACCCAGGCAGATTTTAGGAGATGGCCTGAAGGTGAATGTAATTTTTTACGTGTGTGTGTATGTACATTTTTTTTCTCTGAAGACAAAGTCTAGGACTTTCAGCTTATTCTCCATGGCACCCATGACCACCCCAGCATATCAGGGAGAGAAAGAAAACTGTACTCTTGGAAAGCACAGAAAGTAGAATATACATTTATGTTTGAGAAAACAGTTCCATGTGTTGGAAAGAGCATTACACCATGAGTCATAAAACTCAACTTTTAGTCTTGCCTCAACCATAAAAGGACTATGACAAATGCCTTATCAGAGCTCAGCTTCCATTTATTTGTTTGAAGAGGACATCATAATAACTCCTTCCCTTGCCTCTTATACTTGTGGGGATTGTACTAGGTAATGGATGTGAAAGCACCTTTCAAAGCAGAAAGCACCACACCAATACATACATGATAATGTAAGGTTCAGATGCTTCGTCAGGTGAACAGTTTGCGGCTGGCCTGTGTAGTACAAAAAGTTATGAGAAAAATAAAGCTTAAGTTATATTCTTCTTCTTGTTCTACTTATGTAAAATAACATCATCATCTCTGAAATTATTTATTAAAAATAATCAAGCAGAAATTGTTTGTGAAAGGAGAGAATTCTATAAATATTGTTTGACTTGACCCAATCTACTATAATCCTTAGAGGTACCTGGCTTCCCCCCAAGGTTTGCTTTAATTGCATGTCACTGCTAACTTCCTTGTAAAGAGACAGGCCTCTGCCATTCCTTCCAATTATCCAAATCACCGGCCACCGTGTGTGGCCTTACCTAAGGCTTTTAACCAGAAGTAATGTCACTAAATCAAAGCAGGTGGGAGGTGTCCCTAGTGCAGTGACTAATAAATGCTACATGACATTCCTTTAAGACCATTTGGAAATATTCTTTGCAGAGATACACCAATTCCAACATGATAACTCATCAGTTAAAAACATTCATAACCACAAGCCTACATGCAAACTGCCTCTCACTAGAGGAAACGTATTCCATCGATAAAGAACATAACTCTGGCAACCTTACTTCAAGCCTAGGCTGTCCTGAAAAAGAACGTTACATAGTCAGTACAATTATGGGGCTATCTCTGTTGCTTCCCCAAACCCAAAAGCAATGGCATTAATTGATATTGGCATTCATAATATACTAATAACAAACAACATGTATTAACGTCTTCCTACATGCAAATGTCATGTACACCTCTTTATATACATTTTATAGTTTAATATGCACAATCCTGTGTGTACAGTCATTGTGCCCCATCTACAGCTGTGACAACTGAGGCCTTGAGAGGGTCATTACTTCTGCCTGAAGTGCCAGAGAAGCACTAAGGAGAAATAGAGCATATGTGGAACCGACCAGGAGACTGCACAGAGGAGGCTGAGACAAATCGCTCTAAATTCTCATGATCTATGTGACAGTTGTGTCAACACCAAGAATGTGCAACATACATTTTTAACATCTGGAGCTACATGGTAAAATGCTGAAATAATAACATTTCTTATTAATAACAAGCATTTATTCAGTGCTTCTACAATTTTACATTTGTAAGTTGGAAATAGGAGGTAGTCATGTTTTTTAGATTCTAAAATATTTCAGCTCAATTTTAAACCAAAATATTTAAGAGGAATAACACAAGATGCTTGAATTTTCATAATTCTTAATTCATAAGTTGTAACATGGACGTTTTTGGCTTGTGAAAATTCATCAGAATGTATACTTATAGTCTAGACACTTTCCTGTATGTATGCTATACTTTAACAAAGTTTCAAAACTGTATCTATATACCTGTATAGTCGTGTTTCTTCACTATTTTCTGTAGTTTCCCAGAAGTGAACATCAGGCTGTTGCTATACCTTTTAATTTTCTCCAGAATAATTTTCCTTTACAATGAAAATCTCTGGAACAGCATCTTGGTAAATCTCTAGGTAAATTTTTGTAGACATCAGAAAACTTATAACCCACATATCAAGCCTGAATTCCTGATCCAGAGACTCAAACAGCTCTCTGCGTAGTAGCTCTTGATTAGAAGGTCAAAAGCAGTTTATTACAAATAAAAGCAGAGATCAAAAGGGGCTGCTACTCTTTTCTGTGGACCCTGTTTTCAGGACAAGCACTGTGCTAGCCAACAGGAGAATGGGGTAGGGAGGAAGCTTGTTTTGCTGAGATGAGGGCAGTTGCCTGGCAAAACCTTGTCCTTTCTGCCCACCTAAACGAGATTTGAATAGAAACACTTCCTAGGATAGGCACTGCTCCCTGCCCTCAGTCCTGTAACAGGGTGTGTCTAACATTTTATTCCTCTTCCCCCATCACCAGTTGGAGTAACCATCAGGCACCTGGGAATAGAGTGATAATAAAGTTTAAATGATTTTTTAAATAGCCAAACTACAGCCTTTGTTTCTGTATTTAATCCACACACTTGCTCAATTCTAACCAGCAGTGTAATCTAATTCACATTTACTTTTATCAATAGTATCTACAGTAGAAAATTATCTATCAAAGGTCTGGGCTTAAGTAAATGCGGCTCTGTGGACAGTGTATTAGGAGATGGCTCAGCTACTGAAACAAAGACTCACCACCCACCCGGCCCAATACAAACAACCAAAGCAACACAGTATTCCAAACAAGAGAGAAATTTCTCTTTTACGTAAAAATCTGAATACAAGCAACCCAGGGCTGGTTCCACAGTTCCACATCGTTAGGAACCCAGGGATTGTTAAATCTTGCTCTGCCATCCTCAACATGTGTCACCCTTAACCAGTACCATCTGTCTCACAGTCTGAGATGGCTGCTCCAGATCTCACCATCTCAACCAATTCCATCCAGAGACAGCAGGAAAATGGAAAATGGAGGATGTGCCTCTTTCTCTTAAGGGAATAATCCATCAGTGGAACACTACACATTTCCCATTGGCCAGAACTTCCACAGATGGCCACACCTAGCTTAAAGGGAGGCTGGGAAATGTGATCATTAGCTGGACAGCCACATGCTCTGCTAGACTTTGAAATACTAAAGAAAGAAGAAGAGACTGGACATTGGGAAACAACAAGCGAAACATGCATTCATTCGTTCATCCATGTAATTATTCATTTAGCCATAAACACTGGATGCCAGGCACTGTGCTAGTGTTAGGGATATACAAATAAAGCACCATCCTCTAGCTCCTACCTCAAGGGGTTTACAGTCTTTGAGGAAACATACATAGGAACAAACTGATAATAATTTTTAAAATTACTACAAAAATAAAACAAAACAAATGGCTCTACTGGAATTATGCACAAACTACAAAACTGCCTGGGAGAACCAAGAAAACTCAGAGAGGAGGAAGCCTTTGTGCTGATATTTGAAGGATAAAAATATGCACAACAATAGCATTTCTTTAGCAATTACTTTGTACCAGACACAGTACAAAATACTTTATACTTTATATATATATATATATATTATCCCTACAAAACCCTACATGACAAAAAAACTATTGTTATCCCCACTTTGCTGATGAGAAAATTGAGGCATTGTAAGTAGCAGAAGAGGGATTTGAATGTAAGCTGACTCCAGAGCTACCATCCATGAGAAATGAAATTCACCTTCATCACCTAAATCTTCTAATGCCTTTTTTGCCATGTAAAGGAAAGGAAGCATAGCATAGAGAGGGGAAAATGAAAGATTAGAGGGTCCCAGAAGCCTGCCTAAGACACAACAAGATGACACTCAAACTGCAATGCAAGTGTCTATCTTTCACTTCTGTCCTGGAGAGGGGCTGGTTATGCATAGTCCAGCGAAACACTGGGCAATCCCAAGGGTCTGTGAAACGTTCTCCAGAATATTGTGACTTACAAATTATACGGCCATGTTTATTCCTTTATTCCAAAACCATATTTATTTGTATTAACTAAAACTCAGACATCCACTCCTTTGAGAATATAATCCATTCACTTAATTCTGGGGCAATAAATTTTTGTGTTGGCACGAGGGGAAGCAATTTTCCAATATAGAAACAGTCCACAACCTAAAAAAAGTTTGACCTTCATTGAAATAAATGACGCATTTAGAGAAGCTCTTCTGCCTCAATGATCCTATTGGGCAAAATAGAATTTGTTCATTTGCAGCAGTTATTTACTATGCTGCTTCTATTATTCTAAACATATTGTCTTTTATTTGAAAGATGCTGGCCCTAAAAATGAAGGGAAAAAACACAAGTGAAGGCATTCAGTGAAAGCTTGGGAATATTTCAGCATGTTTCAATGAGTCTCTTTTTCTCTTGTTTTCTTCTGGTCATTTCATACCCTTGATTAGTAATTTTACACCCAAATAGTAAAATATGAAATACTTTTTAATACTGCCATGGTAGTAAAAGTGTTTAGTTTTTATGATGTGTCTCCAGAGATAGATCTTTAGCAGTATATAGTGAGGTTAATTCAACATAAAATAGTATAATACCTTTCTTATTTCTGTTCATTCATTTAGAAATTATGAGCCGAATTCTAGCAAAATCTCCACCCCACTGGCTAGAGACTAGTGTTTTAAAACATTGGAGGTTCTCTTTTTCTCTTTCAGGGAGGTTAAAAGTGTTTCCAATCAATTTTTTAAAGAATCAAATAAACATGAGTTATTTCCCATTTTATTTTCTCAGATTCCTGGGAGAAATTAGCATTATTGAAAGCCAGTCACTGACCCCTCTCCTCCTCTTCAGGCTCTCCTGCTCCCTGCGTATTTGTGAAATGAGATCTGGAAACCCAACCATCATTTACCACTGTGCCATTTTGTGAAGATACTAACAATATTTCCCTTGGTTGTATTGTGCAATTGTGTGAGGCAGAGAAGAAATTGAGTTAGCTACTTGGGAACATAGTAATGGGGCCAGAAACATTTTTTAAAAAGAAACAAAGAAA
>NW_016804432.1:5223602-5265653 GCF_001698545.2 Rhinopithecus bieti | reverse complement strand
AAGGTACCTTTCATATATGCAATTATGTTCACTCCTCCTAATACCGGCACCTCCAAAAGTCCAAATTGGGCTTGTACAATGAGCTACATTCTAACTTAATCTCACAGTCGCTTCTAATTTCAATCTCTAATGAATGCTTGGCACTCCTGTGCTTCCTTTCATAAAAAGACAAAGTTCCTGCTTCTCACTTCATAAAAATAGCAAGAACAAGTTAACCTTTAGCTAATATGGATAAGAAAAGGTTAATATGAGTAGAATGAAAACACAATTTCCCCACAACTTTAATTTTACAGTGAAATACAAAGCTCTTTAGACTAGATAATTGTTAGTTTTTCTGGATACTTACTGCATTACCCCACTTGGAAACCTATTAAGAATTAAAAGTAAACATGTCAAACAAGAACTGCTCCCTAATTAATACTAAGACATGTATGAAAACATTCTTGAATATTAGGCTTAGTAGTATTGTATATTATACTGTCCTTGCTTATAAAAATTTAAATGTTTCTTCAAATGAAAATGCAGACCAATAAAAGATAGCTAAATATGCAAAATGTAGCAATCCATATGACACACCACAAACCAGTTCTGATAACGTTAAACTGCCTATCTTCATTTTAAAGATTAATTAATTTTAACAACCTTCCTATGAGAGAACTGATAAACAAACAGATTGATTAATAGAGAAGTTAAAAAGTATATAACATCATGCCAAGGTGCTGCACCTGAAGTCAGAACTCATTCAGTTGCAACAAAAGACTGTAATTCTAAAGCCTGATTTCTAGCTCCACGTTCCAAACACCATGTCACAAGGAGACATAAAGAAATGTGACGCAATGCTTATCAAACCCAGAGAAATTGTTGCTGGTGTTTAAGAGCAGAAACTAGAACTAACCATAAATATATAAAACCCAAATAAACATACTGATCTATTAAACTCTGACCCAAACTTAATCCAAGTAGTAATGATTTCTCAAAACCAAACCAAGAGTAATTTTCCAAGGAACAGAACCTAACTTACTAAAACATCAAAGCACAGAAAACTGCGGTGTATAGGAAAGCTTGTGGGGTCTAGTCGTGATATGGTCCCTACAACATGATCTGTATCCAGTCATGTCATCTCCTGAGGGCACTGCAGAATCTCTAAGCATGGCTTCCTGCCATGACACCATATTGCTTTTCTTCCCACACCTGTCATGTTTTGAGACAGTATGGCCAAGTCTAATGAGTTAAAGAAGGACAAGAAAAATAAAGAGCATTAGAACTTTGTAGAAAATCATGTATTGGGAAGAGAGTGGTACTTCGGAAATAATGTCAGGGAAAGTTTAGTCCAGTAGTCAGACCACAGCCTCCCAACCATTCACAATTCTGCAACAGCATGTTACAACATGATACAAGGCAAAAATCATATGTCACCCACCTTCACACTTCACTCTTCAGTAGTGGAAAATGGATTCATCTGTGCTGCGCAGACAGCAGCCCACATATTGGTCCATGGGATAATTCCATGTAGACAAAAACTCTAGTCTTTCTGGCACTCCACAGCTGTTTGTCAAACTCAATTGCTGTTCGTAGGCACCAAACTGTATTCTTCTGGTCTGAAAGGGCTATCATATCTCTGAAAGTACTTATCATGGTTACATGCTTACCACACTTAGAAGAGTCTGTAGTCTATTAATAGAAACATGTGTAGAATAAAAGGGAGTGGATGGGTTGTAACCAGAAGAAAGGGCATCAAGACAGATTTTAAAAGTCATAAAATGCAGGTTTTGTTCTTCAGGTCATCAAAAATTCCGAACCTATTTTATTGTAGTGAACTGTTTAATACTATAAAATATAACAGCGAGGATCATAGTAGTTTAGTCATATAGTAGAGTACAGAAATTAACACACAGAATTCAGAAAGTCTACTGAATGACAAAAAACCTAGACCATGGTCGTAGTTTTGTGACGAGCAGCCTCAGATGACTTTGGATGGTTTGCACAGATAAAGGGGAGCAACAGTTTCATTTCCGCTGAGGAGGAATCTGCAGATACCAACCCAAATCTCTAAGGTCTAGATTCCAAGCTAGCCAGCAAGAATTCTGGTGCAGCAAGAATTCTAGCCAGCAAGAATCTGGCCAGCAAGAATTCTGGTGATAGGAGAAAAGCAAGTCACTAGATTCCATAGCTTTTATTCTGTAGGATTTGCCAAAATTGTCAGAGTTGATAGCAAGTGTTTTATATTAAATGTAGAGTATGTGATTCAAAAAAACTTTGATTTATAGAAATAGTTTCCAACTTTGTCATAATTCAGATTAGGACATGATTTTATGAGCTAGCAAGAGAGATGGAGAATTATGTCTAAGTTAATAATAATATACACAAAAGTAACTTACTCCTAGATGGTCAACAATTGGCATGTCCATTGAAGAATAAAAACCCATGATTATCATGTGTTATGTGATAAGAAAAAACTAGCTGTACATTAAATTTTTTAAAATTGTGCCTCTTACTAGTTTTCATAATTGAAGTGTTGAAAATCTAATATACTCTTTCAACAAGGAAATCTAAACCGTTTTCTGTCAGTAACAGCAACATACAGTAGTCTGGAACCTCCTTGAAGTTAATTGCAGCACAGCTCACTAATGAAACTTTCCGTCTATTAAATCTTAACAGGCATAACTATAAAAATGGCGCCAAGCTTTCTCCTGCTCTGGAATGTCCCAGCCAGCACTTTGTGACTTTTACCCTTTATCTTTGTAATTACTGTAATTATTTGAGAGTTGGAATAGAATCAAGATCTAAGAATACATTTTTTCCCCAAAGTCTAATTTTTTTCATATTCTCAGGATGGGAAATGTTTGAGATGGGCTACAATAGATGTAACAATAAGGGTCAGTTATGTTAATTTCAGTGTAGAACCCATGGTAGTGTCTGAGACTGTTGGATATTCATTGAGTTCCAGAATACATATATGATACACTAATAACTTTTACAGAACTTTGATTTGTTAGTAAACTAATTTTATATCTTATTTTTGATTATTTAAAGATCCAGTTTTGTAAATAATATAAAAGCAGAGGAGACATCAAAACCATTAGTTTCAGTTTTATAGCCTAAACTAGAAAATGTTTCCCTCTTTTCTCTTTTAAAATATTATTCACCTGAAAATAGGCATTATTCTTAATATTGTGAAGTTGTTGGGTAAAAATTGAAAGTAAATTGCAGTTCTTCCTTATATGACTTGTTCTCATGAAGTAAAAAATCTTATTTTACTGTCTCTAAATTGTCCCTATGTCCCTATGTTGGAAGGATGATGTAACTCTTGCATCAGTTTTCTTAATTTTATTCAATTCTTCCTAATATTAAAAAGAAGTACTTTAGGGCACCACTCCTGGAAAGCACAATTATTTTGTTACTGGTTCTAAGCCTTTGCCCTAAATAGCAGCAGCTAGAGAAAGGAAATGTCTCACTAAGAGATTAATTTGGGGGCCAACTGAGGATGAATTGTATGCATAATGCAGTATAGTTATCTTTATAAATTAATGTTTTGCTGCAGGATAAATGTATTTGCAGTATAATGTCCATTGGGCATTTTATTCCATTTCTATTTTCTCTTCACATGGCAAGTTGGAGCCAAAAAGACAGCATGTTCATATATAATTTTGGCTAAGATAACTAGGACATAAAACATGTTAATTAACTTCTGAAAAATAAGTTTTGATTAGTTTTATAATATCTGCTTGGCACCTGAATGATAAAGTGAATTTTTGAATGACCCTGCAGACCAAATTTTCACTTAAACAATTATCAATTCCTACTTTACATATTATATGGGCATCTCTTTACAACAGGACATAGCATGATATGGATGTATCCAGCAAAGCACGGCTTCTCTAAATGTTATCAATACATGAACCAGCTGCATCATAATTACCCAGGGAATTTTTTAAAATGTTATCCCTAGGCCAACTGAATCCGAATCTCTTTGGGTGGGAGGTGGTGTACAGAAATCTGTGTTTTATGAAGCTCCCCAGGTCACTCCAATGCACTAAAACTTATGCATGACTGTGTTAAAGGAACTTCAGCATAATTCATCACCTTTCAATCATTCCACTGATAGAGTCATCTTCATTGAACAAATATTTTTACTCAGCTCCTATCGAGTGTAAGACACTATCCTGAGGGCTGTAAGGATTACAAAGGTGAAGGCATTGGCATGTTTGCCCTCCAGGCAATCACTATCCAGTTGGAGGGATAAATCAAAGGTAAACAGAGATCCAACATAACATATCTCAAGGCCAAATAACAATAGTGATAGTGTTCACTCTTAGCAATCATAAGAGTGGTAAAGATAGTAAGAGTGGTCACTTTTGAGCTCATAATATCTGCAGGTCTATTTATATATTATATTGTATCTCTATATCTCATAATCCTGGACAGAAGGTATAATTTTGTTACAAATAAAAACTGTAAGCTCAGGCAGTGTAAATGATTTTCTCAGCGTCCCGCAGCTTGTAAATGAAAGAGGTAGAGTTGAATGCAGACTCTCTGGCTCCAAGGTCCATGCGCTTTCAACTCACTATGTGGGCCTAGCAGGAGCTCACATAGAACAGAGTTGGGATTTAGTCTTGTTCTTGTTGATTACTGAAAAACTAGCATTGTCACAAAGCTGCAGGGCCTCAATGCACAAAGTACCTTCCTCCCTAATATCTACACAGGGGATGTGATTTACTCACAGTGAAACCCCATTCATGACACAGCAAGGGTATTATAGTAGGGTTTTCTGTGTTTTGTCTCCAATATTCAAGAACAAATTGTTTTGTGAAAAAAGCTACAGTCCATTGTGGCCAAGAGTACCATTCTTTGAACATAGACTTTCCCAAGTTGTGAATATTCTTTCTGAATTCCTTAACACAGGTATTATTTGGGGCAGATGGAGACAAGTTATAATTCAAATTATTCAAGAAGCACGAATCTTCTTCAAATATTACATTGTACCTTAAAATCTTACTCTAGGTTTTAAAGACATGGATTCTTAAAATAAACAAAACTAAGCAAAGAATAAAAAAACCAACATAGGCAGAAATAGGCCGAAATTTACCTCATAGAAATAGTAAGTTAAATGGATCAAAGGAATCTTGTACTATCAAAACTTACGTTGTTTTAACTCTGTTAATATTAATATAACCCAAATTATTATTATTATTATTTTTGAGACAAAGTCTCACTCTGTCACCCAGGCTGGGGTGCAGTGGCATGATCTCAGCTCACTGCAACCTCCACCTTCTGAGTTCAAGCAATTCTCACACCTCAGCTTCCAGAGTAGCTGGCATTACAAGCGCCCACCACCATACCTGGCTAATTTTTTTTATTTCTAGTAGAGATGGGGTTTTGCTGTGCTGGCCAGGCTGGTCTTGAACTCCTGGCCTCAAGTGCTCCACCCACTTTGCCTTCCCAAAGTACCGGGATTACAGGTGTGAGCCACTGCACCTGGCCCTATTCTAATTTTTCTATGTATTACTGTATTGGTCCATTCTCGTATTGCTTATAAAGAAACACCTGAGACTGGGTAATTTATAAAGAAAAGAGGTTTAATTGGCTCACGATTCTGTGGGCTGTAGAGGAAGCATGGCAGCATCTGCTTGGCTTGTGGGGAGGCCTCAGGAAACTTACAATTATAGCAGAAGGTAAAGGGGGAGTGGGCACTTCAAGTGACTGAAGCAGGAGGAAGCAGGGGGTGGGGTGGTGCACACTTTTAAACAACCAGATCTTACAGTTACTCACTCACACACTCACTATCACAAAAACAGCACCGAGGGGATGTTGCTAAACCATTCACGAGAAACTTCCCCCATGATCCAATCACCTCCCATCAGGCTGCACTTCCAATACTGGGGATTATAATTGATATGAGATTTGGCTGGGGACACAGATCCAAACCATATTTATTATTATCTTGAAAGTGTTAAATAAAATTATTTTAAATTGTGGTTTTAGTGGGTTTTTTAACTTACTTTTTTAGAGTTGTTTTTGGTTCACAGCAAAATTGAGAGAATAATGCAGAGATTACCCATATAACCCCACACATGCATAGCCTCCTCAATTATCAACTTCCTCCACTAGAAGGATACATTTATTACTATTGATGAACTTATACAGACACATCATCATCACCCAAAGTCCGTAATTTATGTGAGGATTCACTCTTAGTACTTTCTATGGGTTTGGATAAATGTGTAATAATGTGTATCCATCATTCCAGTATCACAGGATTATTTTCACAGCCCTAAAAATATTTTGTGCTCTGCCTGTTCATTTCCTCACCTCACCTGCCCCTAATCCTGGTAACCAATGATCCTTTTTTTAAAAAATTGACTCTATAGTTTTGCCTTTTCCAGAACTATGCCATAGAGTTGGAATCATCCAATAGGTAGCCTTTTCAGATTGGCTTCTTACACTTAGTAATATGCATTTAAGGTTCCTCCAGGTCTTTTCTTGGCTGTATGAAGCCATTTACAAAGCTAATTTCTTTTTACCACTAAAGGATATTCCAGCATCTGTATATACCACATTTTATTTATCCATTCACATACTGAAGAACATCTTGGTTGCTTTCAAGTTTCAGCAATTATGAGTAAGACTACTATGTGCAGATTTTTGTGTGGACATAAATTTTCAATTCCTCTAAAAAAACACCAAAGATCACAATGACTGGATTGTGTCATAAGAGTAGGTTTACTTTTTGAAGACACTACAGCTGGGTGCAGTGGCTCATGCCTGTAATCCCAGCACTTTGAGAGGCCGAGGTGGGTTGATCACAAGGTCAGGAGTTCAAGGCCAGCCTGGCCAAGATGATGAAACCCACGTTGCTACTAAAAATACAAAAATTAGCCAGGCGTAGTGGCAGGTGCCTGTAAGCCCAGCTACTTGGGGGGCCAAGAGAGAGAATTGTGTGAACCTGGGAGGCAGAGGTTGCAGTGAGCCAAGATCATGCTATTGCATTACAGCATGGGCAACAGAGTGAGACTCTGTCAAAAAAACAAAAAAACTACTAAACTGTCTTCCAAAGCTGCCATACCATTTTGCATTCCAACCAGCAATGAATGCGAGTTCCTGTTGCTCCATATTCTCACCAGCATTTGGTGTTGTCAGCATTCCAGATTTTGGCCATTCTAATAGATGTGTGGTGATATCTCATTGTTTTAATTTGCATTTTCATTTCCATAACGTAGAGCTTTTTTTTTTTTTTTTGAGACAGGGTCCATATTAGTCTATTTTCATGCTGCTGATAAAGACATATTTGAAATTGGGAAGAAAAAGAGGTTTAATTTGACTTATATTCCACACAGCTGGGGAGGCCTCAGAATCATGACAGGCAGTGAAAGACACTTCTTACATGGTGGCAGCAAGAGAAAAATGAGAGAGAAGCAAAAGCAGAAACCCCTGATAAACCCATCAGATCTCATGAGACTTGTTCACTATCACGAGAATAGCACGGGAAAGACCAGGCCCATGATTCGGTGACCTCCACCTGGTTCCCTCCCACAACACGTGGGAATTCTGGGAGATACAATGCAAGTTGAGATTTGGGTGGGGGCATAGCCAAATCATATCAGTGTCTCTCTCTGTTGCCTAGACTGCAGTGCAGTGATGTGATCACAGCTCAATTCAGCCTCAAACTGCTCATTTCAAGTAATCCTTCTGCCTCAGCCTCCTGAGCACCTGTGACTATAGGCATGTGCCACTGAACCCAGTTATTTTTATTTATTTTTTGTAGAGACAGGGCCTTGATACATTGCTCAGGTTGGTTTCAAACTCCTGGACTCAAGTAATCCTCCTGCCTCAGCCTCCCAAAATGCTGGGATTGCAAGCATGAGTCACTATGCCTCACCTAAAGCATTTTTATATGCTTATTTGCCATCTATATATCTTCTTTGGTGAAGTGTCTGTTAAAGTCTTTGACACATTTTTTAATTGTGTCATTTATTTTCTCATTGTTAAGTTTTAAGGGATCTTTGTATATTTTGGATAATAGTTCTTTATTAGGTGTGTCTTTTGAAAATACTTTCCCCCAGTCTGTGGTTTATAGTCTCATTCTCTTGACATTGTCTTTTACAGAGAATAAGTGTCTAATTTTAATAATTCCCAGCTTATCAATTGTTTCTTCATGGATTGTGCTTTCAGTGTTGTAGCAAAAGTCAATTACATACCCAAGGTCATCTGGGTTTTCTCTTGTTATTTTCCTTGAGTTTTATAGTTCTACATTTTACATTTAGGTCTATTTTGAATTAATTTTTGTGAAGGGTTTAAGGTCTGTGTCTAGATTTTCTTTTTCTTTCTTTTTTTTTTTCACTTGTGGGTGTCTAGTTGTTCCAGCACCATTTGTTGAAAAGACTATCTTTGTTTCACCGTATTGCATTTGCTTTCTTGCCAAAGATAAATTGACTATATTTATGTAGGTCTATTTTTGAGCTCCCTATTCTCTTCTAGTGATCTGTTTGTCTCTTCTTTTGCCCATACCACGCTGTCTTGATTATGGCAATTTTATAGTAAGTCCTCCAACTTTGTTTTTCTCCTTCAATATTGTGCTGTTTGGGGTTTCTTTGCCTCTCCATTTAAACTTTAGAATTAGTTTGTTGATGTTTACAAAATAACCTGCTGGGATTTTGATTGGGATTGCACTGAATCTATAGATCAAGTTGGAAAGAAATGACCTTTTGACAATATTGGGTCTTCCTGTTCATGAACATGGAATATCTCTCCATTTATTAAGTTCTTTGATTTCATTCATTGGAATTTTTAGTTTTCTTCCTATAGATCCTGAACATACTTTGTTAAATTTATACCTAAGCATTTCATTTTGGTGGGAGGAGGGTGCTAATATAAATGATACTGTATTTTTTATTTCAAATTCTACTTGTTCATTGCTGGTACATAGGAAAGTGATTAACTTTCAAATATTAATAGTTCATCCTGTGACCTTGCCATATTCACTTACTAGTTCTGGCAGGTTTTGGGGGTTTTGGTTTTCTTTTAATTCTTTCAGATTTATACATTGACAATCATGTCATCTGTGAACAAAAGGTGTTATTTACTCCTTCTCAGTTTGTGTGCCTTTTATTTCCATTTGTTGTCTTATTGCACTAGCTAGAACTTCCAGTTCTATGTTGAAAAGTAATAGTTAGAAAGGACATCCCTGCCTTATTCTTGATCTCATTGTTAAAACTGCCAGTTTCTCACCATTAAGTATGATGTTAGCTGTAGGGCTTTCATATATACTTTTTATCAAGTTAAGACAATTCTCCTCTATTCATAATTAACTGAGAGTTTTTGTTATGAATGGGTATTGGATTTTGTTAAATGCTTTCACTCCATCTATTGATATAATCATGTGATTTTTCTTTTTTAGTCTGTTGATGTAATAAATTACATTAATTGATTTTGGAATGTTAAATTACCCTTGCATACCTGAGATAAATCCCACTTGGTCATGGTGTGTAATTGTTTTTATACATTGTTGTATTTGATTTGCTGATATTTTGTTGAAGATTTTTCATCTACGTTCTTAAGAGATATTGGTGTGTAGTTTTCTTATAACATCTCTGCTTTAGGTATCAGGATAATGCTGGCTCCCCAAAATGAGTTTGAAAGTATTTTTTCTGCTCCTATCCTTTGAAATCAGTTATAGTTTATTCCTTAAATGTCTGATAGGATTCACCAGTGAACCATCTAGGCCTGGTGCTTTCTGTTTTGGAAAGTTATTATTGATTCGATTCCTTTAGTGGATATAGGTCTATTTTAATTGTCTATTTCTTCTTGTATGACTTTTGGTAGATTACATGTTTCAAGGAATTGGTCTATTTCATATAGGTTATCAAATTTGTGGGCATAAAATTGTTCATAGTATTTCTTGACTATCCTTTTAATGTCCATGGGATTTTTTTGTGATGCTCCCTCCTTCATTTCTATTACTATTAGTAATTTGTTTTCACTCTTTTTTTTTCTTAGCCTGGAAAGTCCTGTTAATTGTATTAATCTTTTCAAAGAACTAGCTTTTAGTTTCATCAGTTTTTCTTTATTGATTGTCATTTTCAATTTCATTGTTTCTGCTCTAATTATCTCTTTTCTTCTGTTTACTTTGGATCTAATTTTCTCTTCTTTCTTAGTTTTTCAAGGTGAAAATTTATATGATTGATTTTGGATCTTTTTTATTTTCTAATATATACATTCAATGTTTTAAATTTCCTTCTAGCATTGCTTTTACTGCATCCCACAAGTTTTTTGTTTTGGGGAGTTTTTTTGTTTTTGTTTTTTGATGGAGTTTTGCTATTGTCACCCAGGCTGGAGTGCAATGGCATGATCCTGGCTCACTGCAACCTCCACCTCTTGCGTTCAAGCAATTCTCTGGCCTCAGCCTCCTGAGTAGCTAGGATTACAGGCATCTGCCACCGCGTCTGGCTAATTTTTTTATTTTTAGTACAGATGGGGTTTCGCCATGTTGGCCAGGCTGGTTTGGAACTCCGACCTCAGATGATCCACCTGCTTCGGCCTCCCAAAGTACTGGGATTACAGACGTGAGTCACTGCACCCAACCAGCATCACACAACTTTTGATAAGTTGTGTTTTCATTTTCATTTAATTCAAAACATTTTTAAACTTCACTGGAGATTTTTTATTTGATCCATATGTTATTTAGAAAGGTTCTGTTTAATCTTCCAGTATTTTGGATTTTACAGTTATCTTTCTGTTATTGATTTCTAATTTAATTTCATTGTGTTCTGAGACCAGACATTATATAATTTGTATTTTTAAAAAATTTTTAAGGTGTGTTTTATGGCCCAGAGTGGGGTATATCTTGATGAATGTTCCATGTGAGTTTGAAAAGAATGTGTATTATACTGTTGTTGGATGAATTATTCTATATATGTTCATTATATCTAATTGATTCATAGTGTTGTTGAGTTCAACTATGTTCTTACTGATTTTCTGCCTTCTGAATCTGTCCATTTCTGATAAAGTGGTATTAAAATTTCCAACTATGATGGTGGATTCATCTATTTCTCCTTGCAATTCTATCAGTTTTTGCTGTGTGTAGTATTATACTCTGTTGTTAGGCACATGCACAGACACATTAATAACTGTTATGTCTTCTTGGAAAATTCACCGCTTTATAATTAGTAAGGCCCTTTTTATCCCTAATAACTTTTCTTGCTTTTTACATTTACATTCTTACATTTACAACTAATACAAATTCACTTTCAAATAACTTGGTGGTTATTTTTTAATTATTATTATTATTTTTTAGATAATTGTAGACTTACACAAAGTTGCAAAAAAATGATAGTGAGAGATTGGGGCAAGACGGCTGACTAGATGCAGCCAGGAGGAACATCTCCCACTGAGGGATGGGACACTCGGAAGACTGGTGCACTCCCTCAGAGGGAAAGCATTGAGAGTGGACAGAAGGAAAACACAGATGTTGGGCTGAAGTGGGAGAACGCTGGGAACCCTGCACAAGGCTACCATACACCAGGACTCATACCTGGCACCCAGTGACTCCTGGGGAAGACGTGAGTTGCAAATGCATGAAATCTACTCTCACCACAGGCCTCTGGAATCCCAGCAGGTAGAGACCCCTTGACCACCACAGACACTTGAATTGCCAGGCAGAGCTGCTCAGAGAAATGGTAGGGGAAGAATGCCAACCAGAGTAGAGCCTAGACATTTTTGTGCAAGAATATCTCAAGTGGAGCATGGCCAGGGTTGCCCATATCCCTAGGCTCAACTTGCTCTCATAGGAGACTTCAGCCCTAGAGAAACTCTAGGACCTGAACTCTGCAGGGCGATCTTGCCCATGAGACAGGGCTGGTCTGGCCTGAGCACCACTGGTTTGCTGGCCTCTCCTGGGGCCCCAGCCTGGCCAGGTTTGCTTGTAGTTCTGCCCCCCAGGTACCTTCTGTGCTGTTGAACCGCACCTTACTGGTATAGTACTCAAGCAGAGTGGCCCCAGTGGACATGCACAAGCCTGTCTGTACCCTCCCCCATCTGCAGCCTCCCTGACACCAGTTTGCCCTCACAAATTTGCCCACAGCTACTCCCATATAACTTTGCTAGCACATGTGTTCATGGGTGGATCTTGTCTTCCCTCCCCCACCAGCACAAGTGTGCATGTGCACCCTACCGTGCCACTGCTGCTGGCATAAGTGTACCTTCCCCCCCTTCCCCTGCTGTTTCACCATTGTTACTGGACCATTGGCAGGCACAGAGCCTGTCAGTCCCACACCCTCCAGCATTCCACTCCTGCACCAAAACCACTACCCATGTGAAAGTAGACACAGAGGAAAGCAGACTTGCCCCCATCCTAAGCGCAACTGCTGCCTGCAGAAACACAGAGAGGGTGCAAAGACCACCACTAGTGTGAATGCATGCACAGCCATTGATGGAGATCCCTGTCCCCCTGAGCCGTGTTGTCAATGCCAGCTGCAGCTGTGAACACTCACACAGAGACCAGCAGCTGCTGCAAATGCCCACATGGAAGCTGTGCTATTAATGCTGGCTGTTGCTACAAATGTCTGCATGGAGACTTGGCACCCTGGCAGCTGACAGCACCCTGCCCCACCAACAAGCATGCCCCTTGTGGCACTACAACTGTAGCTGCTACTAAAATGTGAGTGAGGTCAGATTCTTCTGCCACCACTTTATGAAGTGTTTCAGCTAGTACCATCCAACAGAGTGTTATGATCAGTGGTCTGAAAGCACCTCAGCCCTTATAGCACAGCAGGTTACTAATCTTGAGGAGCCAGAGAACAAAGTGGGGACCCAATACCAGTTTCCCAGAGTTAGAGCACACAGTCTAGGGGTCCTGAGCTGAGCCAGAAATAAAGGCAATCAATAGAACTCCACGACAATCATAATCAAATTGCAAAGGTGATTAAATAGGATAAAAGTGGGGGGGAAACCATCCAAAGGACAGCAACTTCAAAGATTAAAGAAATGTCAGCCCACAATGATGAGAAAGAACCAGAGTAAGAACTCTGACAACTCAAAAAGCCAGAGTGTCTTCTTTCCTCCAAAGGACAGCACTAGTTCTCCAGCAAGGGTTCTTAACTGGGCTGAGATGGCTAAAATGACAGAAATAGAATTCAGAATATGGATGGGAATGAAGATCATCAAGATCCAGGAGATGAGACCCAGATTGAAACCCAATCTGAGGAAGCTAAGAGTCACAACAAAAAGATACAGAAGCTGACAGACAAAATAGTCAGTATATAAAAAAGAATGTAACTGATCTGACAGAGCTGAAAAACACAATACAGTAATTTCATAATGCAATTGCAAGCATTAACAGCAGAACAGACCAAGCTGAGGAAAGAATCTCAGAGCTTGAGATTCTTTCTGGCTTTCTGAAATAAGACAGTCAGACAAGAATAAAGAAAAAATAGTAAAAAGGAACAAGAAAACCTTGAGAAATATGAGATTATGTAAAGAGACCAAATCTACAACTTGCTGGTGTCCCTGAAAGAGATGGGGAGCATGGAAGCAAGTTGGAAAATATATTTCAGGATATAATCCATAAGAACTTCCCCAACCTAGCTAGAGAGGCCAACATTCAAATTCAGGAAATGCAGAGAACCCACACACAATATTTCACAACAAGATCATCCCCCAAGATGCATAATCATCTGATTCTCGAAGGCTGAAATGAAAATTAAAAATGTTAAAAGCAGCTGGATAGAAAGGAGAGATCACCTACAAAAGGAAGCCCATCAGACAAACAGCAGACCTCTCAGCAGAAATCCTACAAGCCAGAAGAGATTGAGGGCCTATATTCAAAGAAGCAAATGCTGAGGAAATTCATTACCACCAGACCTGCCTTACCAGGGCTCCTGAAAGAAACACTAAATATGGAAAGGAAAGACTTACCAGCCACTACAAAAACAAAAGTACACAGTCCAGTGACACTATAAAGTAACAGCACAAATAGGCCTGAATAAGAGCCAAATAACATGATGACAGGATCAAATCCACATATAACAATACTAACCTTGAATGTAAATGGGCTAAATGCCCCAATTAAAAGGCAAAGAATGGAAAGCTGGATAAAGAACCAAGACCTAATAGTATGTTGTCTTCAAGAGACTCGTCTCACATACAATAACACCCCAAGGCTCAAAATAAAGTGATGTGGGAAACCCTACCAAGCAAATGGAAAACAGAGAAAATCAGGGGTTATAATTCTAATTTCAGATAAAATAGACTGTAAAACAACAAAGTTCAAAAAAGACAAAGAAGGACATTACATAATGTTAATGGGTTCAATTCAACAAGAAGACATAACTATCCTAAATACATATGCACCCAACACAGGAGCACCAGATTGATAAAGCAAGTTCTTAGAGATCTTCAAAGATACTTAGACTCACACACAATAGTAGTGAGAGACCTCAGCATCCCACTAACAGTATTAGATAGATCACTGAGGCAGAAAATTAACAAAGATATTCAGGGCCTAATCTCATCGCTGGACCAAATTGACCTGATAGACATCTACAGAACTCTCCACCAAAAAAACAACAGAACATAAATTCTTCTCATTGCCACATGGCACATACTCTAAAATTGACCACACAATCAGACAAAAACAATCCTCAGCAAATGCGAAATAACTAAAATCATACCAACCACCCTCTTGCTCCACAGCATAATAAAACTAGAATTCAAGATTAAGAAAATAATCCAAAACCATACTATTACATGGAAATTACACAACCTGCTCCTGAATGATTTTGGGGTAAATAATGAAATTAAAGCAGAAATCAAGAAGTTCTTTGAAACTAATGAGAACAAAAATACAGCACATCAGAATTTTGGGGACACAGCTAAGGCAATACTAAGAGGGAAATTTATAGTGCAAAATGTCCATATCAAAAAGTTAAAAAGACCCCAAGTTAACAGCTTAATAACACAACTAAAAGAAATAAGGAACAAGAACAAACCACAGCCTAACATCACAACTAAAAGAAATAAGGAAGCAAGAACAAACCAACTCCAAGGCTAACAGAAGACAAGAAATAACCAAAAATGAATGTTGAACTGTAGGAGATTAAGACACAATAAATCATTCAAAAAATTATGAACTTAAGGTAAAGGGGTGGAAAAAGATATCCCATGAAAATGGACACCACAAGCAAGCAGGAATAGCTATTCTTATAACAGACAAAACAAACTTTAAAGCAACAGCAGTTTAAAAAGACATAAAGGGACATTATATAATGATAAAAGAACTTGTTCAACAGGAAAATATCACCATCCTAAATATATATGCACCTAACACTGGAGCTCCCAAATTTATACAACAATTACCACTAGACCTACCTAAAAATGAGATAGACAGCAATGCAATAACAGTGGGAAACCTCAATACTCCACTGACAGCACTAGACAGATCATCAAGACAGAAAACCAACAAAGATACAATGGATTTAAACTATACCCTAGAACAAATGGACTTAAGTGATATTTACAGAACATTCTATCCAACAATTACAGAATATACATTCTATTCATCAGCAAATGGAACATTCCCCAAGACAGACCATATGATAGGCCACTAAACAAGTCTCAATAAGTTTAAGAAAACTGAAATTATATCAAGTATTTCTCAAACCACAGTGGAATAAAATTGGAAATCAACTCCAAAAGGAACCCTCAAAACCACATAAATACATGGAAATTAAATAATCTGCTCTGAATGATCATTGGGTCAACAATGAAATCAAGAGGAAAATTAAAAAATTATTTGAACTGAATGATAATAGTGACACAACTTATTAAAACCTCTGGGATACAGCAAAGGTGATGCTAAGAGGAAAATTTATAGCCTTAAATGCCTATATCAAAAACTCAGAAAGAGCACAAATAGACAATCTAACCTCAAGGAACTACAGAAACAAGAACAAACCAAACTCAACCTCAGCAGAAGAAAAGAAATAACAAAGAGCAGTGCAGAACTAAATGAAATTGAAACAAAAAAATACAAATGATAAATGAAACAAAAAGCTGGTTCTTTGAAAAGATAAACAAAATTGAAATACCATTAGGGTGATTAACCAAGAAAAAGAAGAGAGAAGACCCAAATAAGCTCAATTAGAAATGAAACAGGAGATATTACAATTGATACCACAGAAATGCAAAAGATCATTCAAGACTACTATGAACACCTTTATGTGCATAAACTAGAAAACATAGAGGAGATAGACAAATTCTGGGAAACATACAACCCTCCTAGATTAAACCAGGAAGAAATACAAACCATGAACAGACCAATAACAAGCAGCAAGATTGAAATGGTAACTTAAAATTTACCAAGAAAAAAGTCCATGACTAGAAGATTCACAGCTGAATTCTATCAGACATTCAGGGAAGAATTGGTACCAATCCTCCTGTCACTATTCCACAAGATAAAGAGTTAATCCTCCCTAAATCATTCTATGAAGCCAGTATCAACCTAATACAAAAACTAGGAAAGGATATAACAAAAAAAGAAAACCACCAACCAACAAACCCTGATGAATATAGATGCAAAAATCCTTAACAAAATACTAGCTAACTGAATCCAACACCATATCAAAAAGATAATCTACCATAATCAAGTGGGTTTTATACAAAGGATGCAGGGATGGTTTAACATACACAAGTCAATAAACGTGATATGCCACATAAACAATTAAAAACAAAAATCACGACCATGTGTGGTGGCTCATGCCTGTAATCCCAGCACTTTGGGAGGCTGAGGCGGGTGGATCACGAGGTCAGGAAATTGAGACCATCTTGGCTAACATGGTGAAACCCTGTCTCTACTAAAAATACAAAAAATTAGCCAGGCGTGGTGGTGGGCACCTGTAGTCCCAGCTACTTGGAGGACTGAAGCAGGAGAATGGCGTGAACACAGGAGGCGGAGCTTGCAGTGAGCCAAGATTGCGCCACTGCACTCCAGCCTGGGTGACAGAGTGAGACTCTGACTCAAAATAATAATAATAATAATAATAATAATAATAATAATAACAACAACAACAACAACAACAACAACATAATCATCTCAATAGAGGCAGACAAAGCATTTAACAAAATTCAGCATTCCTTTAAGCAAAATCAGCATACAGGGACATACCTTAATGTAATAAAAACCATCTATGACAAACCCACAGCCAACATAATACTGAATGGGGAAAAGTAGAAAGCATTCACCCTGAGAACTGGAACAAGGCAAGGATGCCCACTTTCACCACTTCTATTCAACATAGTACTGGAAGTCCTAGCCAGAGCAATCAAACAAGAGAAAGAAATAAAGGACATCCAAATTGTTAAGAGGAAGTAAAACTGTTGCTGTTTACTGGTGATATGATCCTATACCTGGAAAACCCTAAAGACTCATCCTAAAAGCTCCTAGAAAGGACTGATATCCAGAACCTACAAGGAACTTGAACAAATCAGCAAGAAACAAACAAGCAATCTTATCAGAAAGTTTCAGGATACAAAGTTAATGTACACAAATTAGTAGCTCTGCTATACACTAACAACAACCAAGCTGAGAATCAAATCAAGAACACAACCCCTTTTACAATACCTGCAAAAATAAAAATAAAATACTCAGGAATATACCTAACCAAGGAGATGAAAGACCTCTACAAGGAAAACTACAAAACATTGCTGAAAGAAATCACAAACAAATGGAAACACATCCCATGCTCATGGATGGGTAGAATCAATATTGTGAAAATGACTAGGCTGCCAAAAGCAATCTACAAATGCAATGCAATTCTCATCAAACACCACCATCATTCTTCACAGAACTAGAAAAAACAATCCTAAAATTCATATGGGATCAAAAAAGAGCCCGTGTAGCCAAAGCAAGACTAAACAAAAAGAACAAATCTGGAGGCATCACATTACCTGACTTCAAACTAGACTCTAAGGCCATAGTTACCATAAAAACATGGTACTGGTATAAAGATAGGCACATAGACCAACAGAACAGAATAGAGAACCCAGAAATAAAGACAAATAATTATAGCCAACTGATCTTTGACAAAGCGAACAAAAACATAAAGTGAGGAAAGGGCATTGTATTCAACAAATGGTGCTGGAATGATTTACAAGTCACATGTAGAAGAGTGAAACTGGATCTTCATCTCTCACCTGATACAAAAATCAACTCAAGATGGATCAAAGACTTAAATCTAAGACTGGAAACCATAAAAATTCTAGAAGTTAAATGTCAGGAAAACCCTTCTAGACATTGGCTTAGGAAAATTCTTCTAGACATTGGCTCAGGCAAAGTCTTCATGACCAAGAACCTAAAAGCAAATGCAACAAAAACAAGATAAATAGATGGGACTTAATTAAACTAAAGAGTCTCTGCACAGCAAAAGAAACAATCAGCAGAGTAAACAGAAAACCCACAGAGTGGGAGAGAATCTTCACAATCTATACATCTGACAAACGACTAATGACAAGAATCTACAAGGAACTCAAACAAATTAGCAAGAAAAAAACAATTCTATCAAAAAATGGGTTAAGAACATGAATAGACAATTTTCACAATAAGATATACAAATGGCTAACAAACATATAAAAAAATGCTGAACATCACTAATGATAGGGGAAATGCAAATCAAAACCACAATGCAATACCACCTTACTTCCTGCAAGAATGGCCATAATCAAAAAATCAAAAAATAATAGATGCTGGCATGGATGTGGTAAAAAGGAAACACTTTTACACTACTGGTAGGAATGTAAACTAGTACAACCACTGTGGAAAACAGTGTGGAGTTTCCTTTAAAAACTAAAAGCAGAACTACCATTTGATCCAGCAATCCCACTACTGGGTATCTGCCCAGAGGAAAAGAAGTCATTATATGAAACAGACACTTGCTGATGCATGTTTATAGCAGCACAATTCACAACTGCAAAAATATGGGACCAGCCATCAATCAACAACTGGATAAAGAAATTGTGATATAGGCCGGGCGCGGTGGCTCACGCCTGTAATCCCAGCACTTTGGGAAGCCGAGACGGGCGGATCACAAGGTCAGGAGATCGAGACCATCCTGGCTAACACGGTGAAACCCCGTCTCTACTAAAAACTACAAAAAACTAGCTGGGCGAGGTGGCGGGCGCCTGTAGTCCCAGCTACTCGGGAGGCTGAGGCAGGAGAATGGTGGGAACCCGGGAGGTGGAGCTTGCAGTGAGCTGAGATCCGGCCACTGTACTCCAGCCCGGGTGACAGAGCGAGACTCTGTCTCAAAAAAAAAAAAAAAAAAAAAAGAAATTGTGATATATATATATATATATACACACACACACACATACATATGTATATACACACACACACATACATACCATGGAATACTACTCAGCTATAAAAAAGGAACTAAATAACGACATTTTCAGCAACTTGGATGGAATTGGAGACCACTATTTGAAGTGAAATAACTCAAGAATGGAAAACCAAACATCCATGAGGCATAAGGATGATACAATTGGACTTTGGGGACTCAGTGGAAAGGGTGGGAGTGGGGTGAGGGATAAAAGACTACACATTGTGTACAGGGTACACTGCTCAGGTGATGAGTACACTAAAAACTCAGAAATCATTATTAAATAATGTATTCACATAACAGAACACCACCTGCTCCCCAAAAACCTATTGTAATGAAAATATTAAAACTTTAAAAAAAAGTAATGAATCCAGGAGCTTTAAAAAAAAAAAACTAGTAAGACAGGCCACTATCTAGACTAATAAAGAAGAAAAGAGAGAGGATCCAAAGAAACAACAAAGGGGATATTGCCACTGACCCCACAGAAATACAAATAGCCATCAGAGGATAGCATGAACACTTTTGCATGCACAAACTAGAAAATCTAGAAAAAATATGGATAAATTTCTGGACACATACACCCTCCCAAGAGTAAACCAAGAACAGACCAATAATGAGTTCTGAAACTGAATCAGTAACAAATAGTCTATTAACAACAACAACAACAACAACAATAACAACAACAACAAAACACCCAGGACCAGATGGATTCACAGCCAAATTCTACCAGATGTACAAAGAAGAGCTAGTACCATTTTTACTGAAACTATTCCAAAAAATTGAGGAAGAGGGACTTCTCCCTAACTCATTAAATGAGGCCAGAGTCATCCTGATACCAAAAGCTGGCAAAGACGCAAAAAAGAACTCCTTAGGCAATATCCTTGATGAGCATTGATGTAAAAATCCTCAGCAAAATACTACCAAACTGAATCTAGCAGCACATCAAAAAGCCAATTTACCATGATCAAGTGGGTTTTAACCCTGAAATGGAAGTTTAGTTCAACATACACAAGTCAATAAACATGAATCATCACATAAATAGAACTAAAGACAAAAATCACATGATTATCTCAATAGATGCAGAAAAGGCTTTGGATAAAATTCAACATCCCTTCATGTTAAAAACTCTCAACAAGCTAGGTATTGAAGGAACATACCTCAAAATAACAAGACCCATCTATGACAAACCCACAGCCAACATGTGGGTAACAAAATCTCCTGTGAAGACTTTGAAGGAAGTGTGGTCCTGCTGACACCTTGATTTTGGATTTCTGGCCTCCAGATCTGTGGGAGATTACACTTCTGTTGTTGTACATCAAATTTACAGTAGTTTGCTATAGTAGCCATAGGAAGCTAACACGGCAACTATTGTCTTTTTTTCACTCAGTTTGACATCTTCTTGGTTCTTGGTTCTTCATGATTTTCAATTGGAACCTGAACATTTTTATAAGTGATGAGGCTCTGGGGTTTATTTGAGCTTTCTGTTTAAGCTGGCTTTTTCAGACTTCACTCTGGCAGGGGGCTGCCTCATTACTGTCCACTCATTAGGTGGAGGTAGAAATCTAGGTTCCCCATTCAGCCTCCATTGCCATCTGAGGAGTTGGGAAAGCTCCTTTTTAGTACTGGGTAAGAATGGCAGTTCTGCCTCCCCACATGGACTCTACTGACACTGAATTGGATATCAAATTGGCCTTGTTACTACTGGGTGATAGTGAAAATCCCAACTCCCGAACTAGAGTTCCTCTGATACCACCTCATTGGGGAGGGGAAGGGTGCATCACTATGAGTTGATAGGAATAAGTAATTGAATGAATGGGCAAGGAAAGGGAAAATCAAAAGTCTAGATCAACTTTCAGGTTTCACCTTGGGCAATGGCTTAGGGAGTAGTACTATTTTCCAAGATAAGGAATACTGGAAAAGAAGCAACTCTGATAGAGACAGAAAGATTATAGGTATGATTTTAGTCATATTGAGTATTAGTAACCTGTGGAATATCCATGTAGCAACCATCCAGAAGGCAGTAGGATGGACTTGTCTGGAGCTTGGGAGACAGATCTGGTTCCTATTGCCCTGGGAAGGTTGAGGTTGTCCAGGAAAAGCAAGGAGTTAGGCCAGGCATGGTGGCGTACACCTGTAATCCCAGCACTTTGGGAGGCCAAGATGGGCAGATCACTTGAGCCCAGGAGGTCAAGACCAGCCTGGGCAACATGGCAAGGCCTCGACTCTACAAAAAATACAAAAATTAGCCAAGTATCATGCAACTATAGTCTCAGCTACTCAGGAGGCTAAGGTGGGAGGATCATCTGAGCCTGGGAAGTTGAGGCTGCAGTGAGCAATGATCACACCACTGTGCTCCAACCTTGGCTCTTGGTGATGAGAGCGAGACCCTGTCTCAAAAAAACAAAACAAAACAAAATAATAAAACAACAGAAAGAAAGAAGTTAGAACCCAGGCCCTTGAACAGAACCCTGAGAAACATCAGCACTGGAGGAGGAGTAGAGGCAGAGAAGCCATCAAAGAAGATGGAAAAGCTGCAGGCAGAGAGGTAGGAAGAAAATGAGCATGCCACAAACATGTAAAGCAAAGTTGGTGCAATAGTTACTTATCTGCACCCTGGAGCCCAGTGTTCCCTCCTGTTGAGGTTCCTTTAGACCTAGAGTATTCTCCAGCTGTGCCTTTTACCTGTCCTTTCCTTCGTCTCAAGCTTCCTTGGTAGAAAACATAGCCCCTTGATCAGAAGGATGATGCCAGCCACAAATTCTAAGGTAGGCAAGAGAGCTCAGGGTTTAAAAGAAATAGGACTCCTTTCTGTCAGAACCTCCTCTGTGAAAAGAGGAGTGAAATCCCTGGAGGAGGAAGAAAGCTACTGTCACTTCCCACAAATAGGTAGGTCAGAGCGGCTCTGAAAGATAATTGAGCCAAATCGATGTGAGAGACCCAAGAGGTGACTTTTGCACAGGGAATTTAGTGATAGCACAAGAGGGGAGAAATAGAAAAAAGTACTAATAATCATACAACATGAAAACAGATTCAAAATTTTCATGCAAACTATGGAATTTTTTGTTCATTTCAGATAACTAAATGACATGAGACATACTCTTTCTTTTCATGAAAGGACTCTGAGTTTCAACATGGAGACTATGCTGTACATTTTCATTTCAGTTTCCCTCCAGGATGTTTTCTCTCCAAGTTCTCTTCTCAAGGCTTGTTCTCTAGAGACACCATAGGTCAGAAGGCACTTAACCATAATAATAACCATAGCTGACATTTATGAAACACTTGCTGTGGACCTTGCCCTCAGCTAAACTCTTTACATAATTTATCTAATTTAATCATTCCAATAATGCTACAACATATGCATTGTCACACCTTTTATGGAGAGTCTAAGGCACAGAAAGGTTAGGGAAATTATCCAAGACCACACAGGTTCTAAGTGTCTTTTTTTTTAAGCACCAGCTAGGACCCCAACTACATGCATGAAACTCTAACAACTTTTCCACCTAGAAAGCAGGAGGCCCAGTCTGGAAGGATGACAACCAAGTGTCTCAGACACAAATAGATAGTAGCGCCTCCACCAAAGAGCTTTTAGGTTGATGAATGAGCTGGTTGAGTTTCTCCAGGTAGAGGAGCTCCTGGGATGTCAGGTTATTCTCCAGGCACATGATAACTCTCTGGAGCCTAAGTGAGCACCCCAAGTCTCTCTGTGAAGTGATATGGCATGACAGGAAACTCTGGCTATGCTGAAAACTGGGAGATATTCACAGTTATTAAACACAACTTTCTGCTTAAAAAAAGAGATTATCTGTCTTACCTCCTCCTCCAACATTGGGCTGGTTTCTGAGATGCAACTTCAAACTCTTACCTGAGTCAAGAACATCTGTCCCATTCAGAATGTGGCAGACTTTCTCACACTGAGTCAAGCAAAATTTGTGTAGTAATCTGTACACTTTTGAGTGCATTACCATTCAATATTTCACTTATTCATTAATTTAGTAAAATATTTTTGAGCACCTTCCATATGCCAGGCATTATGAGCATTCAAAGATGAACAAGATCAGTCCCTACTTTTGGAGGAGCTGACCCAGGGGCAGATGAGTTATTTAATGCTGAGGCAAGTGTGACAAAAGAGCCAAGCACACGGTATTAGGGAAATATGGAGGAGCCATAGTCAGCACCACCAGTAAGGTTCTGAAAGGAGAGTTCTGGGAGAAGGAAGACTCCAGTCAAGTTTCAAAGGCCTGAAGCAATGCGTGGAGTTCGCATTTTCAGGAAGAAAGGGAGGACAATCCAGGCAGAGAAAATAGCTGGAGCAGAGGTTTGGAGGTGAGATACAATTTGGGCTAGTGAGAAGAACAAGCTCTTTAGCATGCCAAGGAAAAGGCAAAGTGGTCTATAAGAGATGAAGCCAAAGAAGTAAAAGAGAGTTCTCTGTGGCCCATTAAAGAGGCTGGGTACCTCCAGCCTCATGGAAGTATTTTAAGTGATGATGTGAAGATCTGAACATTAAATGGCTCAGTTGAGCCTTTGGGTATGAGAAGGATTTTCCAAAGGACACTTACAATGTGCGGAACATGTTGCTAGATTTTTAGCACATTGTACAGAAGACTTATAAGAGTACCCAGAACACTGCTGTATTCTCTTCCTTCTCCTCTTGGAGGGGAGAGTTACCCTTAAGCAGGTTTCTCCCATTTCAAATGAAGTCATTCCCAGCTTCCAAAAAGCTTTATGCAACCAACCCTCCACACACACATACACACAGGAGGAGAAAGAACAAGGGAAAATAGGCAAATTAATTCTAAGATCAACCTCAGTCAAACCATTAAATCCTGTTCAAGCTTTTGCTTCCATTGACTAGACATGAAATTGGCAGCAGGGTAGGGAGGAATTAGAAGGCAAACTATTCATTTAAACAGGCCCCTACCATGCCCCTGCCCTGGAGGAGTTCACAGTCTAGTGGAGAACCCAGATAAACAAAACAAGAAATATTTTAGGTGTGGAACAAGTAAAGACCTTAAGCACAGAGCATACCAGAAGCACTTAAGAGGGACACCTAAAACAGGCTGGGAAGAGTAATGAAGGAGCCTTCCTGAGGAAATGATGCCTGGGCCAAATCAGTAGAATTAGACTAAGAAAGTGGTAAAGGTAAAGGGAGAGAGAGTTCCAGGCAGAGGGAGCAGCAGGGGTGTGTGTGTGTGTGTGTGTGTGTGTGTGTAAATTTGGAGGACTCTAGTAGTACTTACATGGAGAGTAAGATAACTTCAGAGAGGTAAAAAAGGTTCACATTGTAAAGGCCTTGATAAGACTTATGTATTAGCATTAAGTCATGGGAGTAGATCAAAATGAGCTCAATTCTGGATGTGATAATGTTGTGCTGCCCAGGGCATCCCAGTGGAGTGTTCACAGGGAGTTCGCATCACTCTACTAGCTCCAGAGAGAGGCCTCATTTGCACATGCAGATCTGGAATCACTGGCTAGGTGGTAGTAGAAGCCATGCATGTGTTTCTGTACTAAAATAGAGTGCAATGAGTGTAAAGAGAACAGGACAGAGGGTGGGAGGATAGAGTCATAAGAAACTACAGCATTTATAGGACTACAGAAAGGAAGTACAATCTTCAGAGGAAATGGAGAAAGAGTCATTCTAAAAGATTGGAGGGAAATTGGGAAAGGGATAGGTTCGGGAAGTTTCTTTTTTTTGCAAGAAAGAAAAAGTGGTGTCGAATATTCTAGTGAGATGTGGTAAAATGAGAATTGAAAAGGCTATTGAATTAGACAATTAGAAACTTCTTCCAGGTTAGTTTGAGTCGAGGGTTTGTGGGGGCAAAGCCAGGTAATTTGAAGAAAGTGAGAAAACAGATATGACAAAGCTAGACAATTCTTTTAAGAAGTGTATAAGAGGGATGAAGGTCATTACAGGGGAATATATACAAATTCAACTGAAGGGATAAAGTAGCTTAGCAATAAAACTCAAACTGTGTGCAAGTATCACTTAATTCTGGATTCAACACATTCAGATTTATAAAGTACTAACTTTATGCTAAGAAATACACTGGAACTTTCACATATCTAATTTTTTATTATGTAAAGCTGGTATCCTTTATAGTGGGTGAACAAAGTTGAAGAATATTTTTTCCCCTGGCAGTGTAGTAAAAGTTGTTGGGATTAAAAAAAAAAAATAACCTGAATTCAAAATAATACAATTTTCAGAAGACATTTATGCACTGAGGTCTTTCTTACCTTGCTCATAACATAATTATGCACTGGCTCAATACATTGAATCATGTTTTGGTCAATCAATATATGTTGCTTAGTCCTTTTTCACTACTTTTTATGTGGATTTGCTAAAACATTTGGGAAACATTTTCCAAAATATACTGTGCTACTTAACTCTATCTGTGGCTAGGTATGTTTTTCAATCCCATTCCAGGCATTTCATAAATTATCCACTCTGTAGGAGCCACAAGTAGCTCTAGAAACAGACACAGATGACACATGGATCTGCCTGGTCTCTTTTTGTCCTCATTGGTTTATGTGCATGTACCAGTTTGTTTTCAAGACTGGCTCAAAGTAAATCATAATTGCTAACAAACAGCATATTCATCTTGTTTTACCCACTGTACTTGGCAATGTTGCCGAATTGTAGACTCTCAAGTAAAAAAATTAAAATATCAGAATTATTGCTACCTCTTCCACCTCCTCCACTCAGCTTTGTGTTGAGAACACTGCCAATGGCACCTCCATGCTATCTTTCTGATATTTCCCTTTGTCTTTATTCCTTGGGGTAGGCTCTGATCTTATTTCCCTTGGATAATTACAACATTCCACCATCCTAGTTCTAGTTAAAGGCTTTTTCTGACATTATCTTTGCAACCATTCAAAAGCTCTGGATATCCCATCTATAATCATCAAGGGACCCTACTTTGGCTAGTTGGAAGGGGCATGAAGGCCCCAACAGGGAACAGTTGCATTTTACTATCCCATTTGCGCTTCTTGGAACACCACAAAAATCCTCCATGTTCTTTAATTGAAACCAGAACACTAAAAGTAAACCTTAAGGGAAATGTTCCAAATTTTTTAATATAGGATTGGAGCAGCTTTTATCCTAGCCAAGACTGCATGAACACCCTTTATTCCACTATTGCCCTGCACTGTCCCTTCTTAAGTGAAAGCCAGCCATTTGTAGATTGTAAAAGGCCATGAATTCATAGACTCACTTGTCTATTTTAACTCCATAGAAAACTAGTTTTTTAGTAACTCTTTTGTTCCATATCAGCTAGTTCCTACACCACTACCATTTTCTGCCCTACCCAGAAAAAGTTCTGTTATTTGACTGCCATGTAGTAAAGTGACACTGAAGAACATTTATAACACCTCCAAAATGGTGAAATATGGTAATTCCCAATGGCCAAGGAGAAATAAAACGTGTGGCTCATGAACCTCTTTTCTATTAAAAACCTCCACTGAAATACTGAAGTCACTGCAAAGTCGACAGTAGATGCTACAAATGGATCAGCTGCTTTTTAAAAGGTCAGCAAGTCTCTTTCTCTCTCACGTCTCAAAAACTCCCATTGAGACAGATGGGAAAATCCAGTGGAGGCTCTGAGACAAACACAACAGGCCTTGCAAATGGAGGACAAGCATACAGCACATGCCACATGAAACATTTCTGTCCTGTTTTTCTTTCTTTTTTTTCCTCCCTTCAAACAGAAACTTTACTTCTACAGTGAAATTACTTGTTTCCACAATTCCACTTAAAAGAGATGAAATTTTCAAAATCATTTTTATTGACTAAGATACTATTTACAATGATGATGGGGATGGGATGGGGTGGGACTTCAAGCAGAAAAGAGTTTCAGGCCACATTGCTAATGATGGACGATTAATAAAAGGTAGAGTTATTTAATAAAGAAGATATGGATGGGAGGGCAGCAAAGGACCCTTCAATTGTGCCTCTGATCTCTCTTTATGGCCCTAGCTGAGAAGGCCAAGTAGATTCCCCTGACTCTCCACCTAACATGCAATATTTACAGTATCTCTTCTGTAAGGATGTAGGATGAAAAAGAAAAGATAATATTTGCTTTCATAAAGTTTTTTATGGAAAGTGATATATAAAGCAAAATGAAAGAAATCATCTTTATATATGCTTTCTGCCAACTTTATAAATTCACCATAATCCAGGGCTGTTTCTGGGCTTCTCTTAGAAATCTTTCTGTGGGTCAGTAGAAAAGTTACTGTTTTATCCCCTATAAAAATAAAGGATCAAAGGATCATGGATACAAGCAGACTTTTGTGTATCTCTCTGCCTCCTGATGGGACCCACCACTCAGACTGGCAGGAAGCTACTCTTCTTTTTCTGAAACGTTTCTGTTTTTCATTATGTTGAATCCAAACTCATTCAGGTGACTGATACCTTTTGTTATATATAGAATACTTGATTACACCTTTCCTTTCAATAGTGTATGCCTTAGAGACTGACTTTCTCCCATCCCTGTTCCCTAAAACTCCCCCCAGCCTCCTCCTACACTGATACATAAACCACTATATTTAGGGAAAAGGTTGAATTTTCAACAAAAAGGATTCCCTGGTTAATTGAATTTTCTGGTCAACTAAAATTAGACCTTTGTGTTTCAAGCTGTCTTCATTCCTTAACAAGTTCAGTGCAGTGCATACACACTTTTCATGTGACTTGTGATTTGCAGGGCAATAGGATCATCTTTCCAAAATGTCAGGTCCTACTGGGTGGTATTTCAACACAAGTAAAGAACATATAGGATATTGGGCTCAGTGAGCACTAATCTGAGAACATGCCCTAGAAGGTAATTTTTAAAAATTGTACTCTTTGGCTATTATTTTATCATTTGTCCTCTCTTGTTGTCGCCAACACACCCCCCATCCCCAGAAAAAAGCAGAGTGAATAAATCTGGTTGTCTGAAGGTTGCTATTAGTTGAATCTGGGATAAATTCTAGCTCTTAGCTAATTTTACTCCCATAAAGATAAGGAAACCAAGACAATACAATTTGCTCATGCCATATAAAATTTATCCCCTCTTTTCTGATTTGAAGATTATTGAACCAAATTTTAGAATGTTAATAGACATTAAGCCACAACATAGTAGCCATTGAGATCACATTAGTGTTTTCATCTTCAAGTTTCCCATCCTCTTCGGATGTGATTATCGTTTTTCTGTCTCTGTGTTCTCCATAGGACCAATCCCTAGGATCCACAGAGTTCAGTAAGACCCAGGTCTACAAACATCAGTATTTAAATTCTTAGTCCTTACCAGGAAGCCCTCTGCTTAGGCATAAAAATGTGGGCTTGGGATCAGTGTGAAATGCAAATCCTATGCCTACTTCTTGCTCACTCTTAGGCAAGATTACTTAACATTTGATCTTAGGCAAATTACTTAACATTTCTGTGCAGCAGTTAGCCTACTTGTAAAATGGGCAAAACACAACTACCTGCTAGGGTTATTGTGAGGTTGAAATGAGATAATCTGGGTAAAATGCTGAATAGGTGGCTGGAAAAATGGCCAAATAGGAACAGCTCTGGTCTGCAGCTCCCAGCGAGATCAATGCAGAAAGTGGGTGATTTCTGCATTTCCAATTGAGGTACCTGGCTCATCTCATTGAGACTGATTAGACAGTGGATACAGCCCATGCAGGGCAAGCTGAAGCAGAATGGGGCATCACCTCATCCAGAAAGTCCAAGGGGTCAGGAAACTCACTCCTTTAGACAAGAGAAGCCATGAGGGACTGTGACATGATGAATGGTGCAGCCCAGCCCAGATACTACACTTTTCCCATGGTCTTCGTAACCTGCAGAGATTCCCTCTGGTACCTACATCACCAGCACCCTGGGTTTCAAGCACAAAACTGGGCAGCCATTTGGGCAGACACTGAGCTAGCTGCAGGAGTTTTTTTCATACCCTAGTGGCACCTGGAGTGCCAGTGAGACAGAATCATTCACTCCCCTGGAATGGGAGCTGAAGCGAGGGAACCAAGTGGTCTAGCTCAGCAGATCCCATGCCCACAGAGTTCAGCAAGCTAAGATCCACTGGCTTGAAATTCTCGCTGCCAGCACAGCAGGTGAAGTCAACCTGGGATGCTCAAGCATGGTGGAGGGAGGGGCATCCAACATTACTGAGGCTCGAATAAGTGGTTTTCCCTATCACAGTATAAATGAAGCCACTGGGAAGTTCAAACTGGGTGAACCCACTGCAGCTTTACAAAGCCTCTGTAGTCAGACTGCCTCTCTAGATTCCTCCTCTCTGGGCAGGGCATCTCTGAAAGAAAGGCAGTCAGGGGCTTATAGATAAAACTCCCATCTCCCAGGGACAGAGCACCTGGGGGAAGGGGCAGCTGTGAGTGCAGCTTCAGCAGACTTAAACGTTTCTGCCTGCCAGCTCTGAAGAGAGCAGCAGGTGACCCAGCACAGCGCTCAAGGTCTGCTAAGGGACAGACTGCCTCCTCAAGTGGGCCCCTGACCCCCATGCCTCCTGACAGGGAAACACCTCCCAGCAGGGGTCGACAGACAACTCATACAGGAGAACTCTGCTGGCATCCGGCCAGGGCCCCTCTGGGACAAAGGAAGGAGCAGTCAGCAATCTTTGCTGTTCTGCAGCCTCCACGGGTGATACCCAGGCAAATAGGGTCTGGAGTGGACCTCCAGCAAATTCCAGCAGACCTGCAGCAGAGGGGCCTGACTGTGAGAAGGAAAACTAACAAACAGAAAGGAATAGCATCAACATCAACAAAATGACATCCACACAAAACTCCATATGAAGGTTACCAACATCAAAACCAAAGGTAGACAAATCCACAAACACGAGGAAAATCCACACAAAAGGCTGAAAATTCCAAAAACCAGAATGCCTCTTCTCCTCCAAAGGATCACAACTCCTTGCCAGCAAGGGAACAAAACTGGACTGAGAATAAGTGTGATAAATTGACAGAAGTAGTCTTCAGAGGGTGGGCAGTAACAAACGAAGAAGGGCATTACATAATGGTAAAGGGATCAATGCAACAATAAGAGCTAACTATCCTAAATATCTATGCACCCAATACAGGAGCACCCACATTCATAAAGCAAATTCTCAGAGACCTACAAAGAGACTTAGACTCCCACATAATAATAGCGGGAGACTTTAACACCCAACTGTTAATATTAGACAGATCAACGAGACAGAAAATTAATAAGGATATTCAGGACTTGAACTCAGCTGTCGACCAAGCAGACACAATAGACATCTACAGAACTCTCCACCCCAAATCAACAGAATATACATTCTTCTCAGCACCACATCACACTTATTCTAAAATCGACCATATAATTGGAAGTAAAATACTCCTTAGCAAATGCAAAAGAATGGACAGTCATAACAAACAGTCTCTCAGACCACGCTGCAATCAAATTAGAACTCAGATTAAGAAAACTCACTCGGCCAGGCCGCGATGCTCAAGCTGTAATCCAGGCACTTGGGATCGCCAAGACAGGCGGATCACGAGCTCAGGAGACGAGACCATCCTGGCTTAACCCGGTGTAACCCCCGTCTTCTACTAAAAAAAATACAAAAAACAGCCGGGGCAATGGTGCGGGGCAGTCCTTAGTTCCTAGCTACTGGAAGGCACTGAGCAGGAGAATGGCCGTGAACCTTGGAGGCGGAGCTTGCAGTGAGCTCGAGATCTGGCACTGCACTCCAAGGGCCTGGGCCGACAGGAGCAAGACTCCGTCTCAAAAAAAAAAAAAAAAAAAAAAAAAAAAAAGAAAGCTCATTCAAGGCCGGCGTGTCGGTGGCTCAACGCCTATAACCCCACACTTTGGGAGGCCAAGGCGGGTGGCATCACGATCGCGTCAGTGAGATCGAGACCATCCTGGCTATACACACAGGCACAACCCCGTCTCTACTTAAAAATACAAAAAATTAGCCAGGCGTGGTGGTGTGGCCACCTGTAGTCCCAAATACTCAGGACGGTGAGGCAGGAGAATGGCATCAACCCTGGAGGAGGAGCTTGCAGTGAGCCAAGATTGTGCCACTGCACTCCAGCCTGGGCCACAGAGCTAGATTCTGTCTCAAAAAAAAAAAAAAAAAAAAAAAAAAAAAAAAAGAAAAGAAAAAGAAAGAAAGAAACCCACTCAAAACCCCACAACTACCTGGAAACTGAACAATCTGTACCTGAATGACTACTGAACAAATAAGAAAATTAAGGGAGAAATAAATAAGTTCTTTGAAACCAATGAGAACAAAGACACAATGTACCAGAATCTCTGGGACACAGCTAACGCAGTGTTTAGAAGGAAATTTATAGAACTAAATGCCCATAGGAGAAAGCGGGAACGATTTAAAATGGACTCCCTAACATCACAATTAAAGGAACTAGAGAAGCAAGAGCAAACAAATTCAAAAGCTAGCAGAAGACAAAAAATAACTAAGATCAGAGCACAACTGAAGGAGACAGACACGAAAAACCCTTCAAAAACACAATTAATCCAGGAGCTGTTTTTTTGAAAAGATTAACAAAATAGACCACTAGCCAGACTAATAAAGAAGAAAAAAAGAGAAGAATCAAATAGACACAATAGGAAATGATAAAGGTGATATCACCACTGATCCCACAGAAATATGAACTACCATCAGAGAATACCATAAACACTCTACACAAAGATACTAGAAAATCTAAAAGAAATGTATAAACTCCTGGGCACATACACCCTCCCAAGACTAAACTAGGAAGAAGTCAGATCCCTGAATAGACCAATAACAAGTTCTGAAGTTGAGGCAGTAATTAATAGCCTACCAACTAAAAAAAAGCCCAGGACCAGACTAATTCACAGACAAATTGTACCAGAGATACAAAGAGGAGCTGGTTCCATTCTTTCTGAAACTATTCCAAACAATAGAAAAAGAGGGACTCCTCCCTAACTCATTTTATGAGGCCAGCATCATCCTGATAGCAAAACCTGGCAGAGACCCAATGGAAAAAAGAAAATTTCAGGCCAATATCCCTGATGAACATCGATGTGAAAATCTTCAATCAAATACTAGCAAACTGAATCCAGCAGCACATTAAAAAGCTTATCCACCACGATCAACTCGGCTTCATCCCTGGGATGCAAGGCTGGTTCAATATACCCAGATCAATAAACCTAATCCATCACATAAACAGAACCAATTACGAAAACCACATAATTATCTCAATAGATGCAGAAAAGGCCTTTGATAAAATTCAACACCCATTCAGGTTAAAACTCTCAATAAACTAGATATTGATAGAACGTATCTCAAAACAATAAGAGTTATTTATGACAGATCCACAGCCAATATCATACTGAATGGGCAAAAGTCAGAAGCACTCCCTTTGAAAATCAGCACAAGACAGGGATGCCCTCTCTCACCACTCCTATTGAACATAGTATCGGAAGTTCTGGCCAGGGCAATCAGGCAAGAGAAAGAAATAAAGAGTATTCAAATATGAATAGAGGAAGTCAAATTGTCTCTGTTTGCAGATGACATGATGGTGTATTTAGAAAACCCCATCGTCTCAGCTCAAAATTCCTTAAACTGATAAGCAACTTCAGCAAAGTCTCAGGACACAAAATAAATGTGCAAAATCACAAGCATTTGTGTATACCAATAACAGACAAACAGAGAGCCAAATCATGAGCAAACTCCCATTCACAATTGCTACAAAGACAATAAAATACCAAGGAATACAACTTACAAGGGATGTAAATGACCTCTTTAAGGAGAACTACAAACCACTGCTCAAGGAAATAAGAAAGGACACAAACACATAGAAGAACATTCTATGCTCAAGGATAGGAAGAATCAATACTGTGAAAATGACCATACTGAACAAAGTAATTTATAGATTTAATGCTATCCCCATCAAGCTACCATTGACTTTCTTCACAGAATTAGAAAAAACTACTTTAAATTTCTTATGGAACCAAAAAAGAGCCTGTATAGCCAAGACAATCCTAACCAAAAGAACAAAGCTGGAGGGATCATGCTACCTGACTTCGAACTATCCTACAAGGCTACAGTAACAAAAAAAGCATGGTACTGATACCAAAACACATATATAGACCAATGGAACAGAACAGAGACCTCAGAAATAATCCCACACATCTACAACCATATGATCTTTGACAAACCTGACAAACACAAGCGATGGGGCAAGGATTCCCTATTTAATAAATGGTGTTGGGAAAACTGGCTAGCCATATGCAGAAACTGAAATTGGACCCCTTCCTTACACCTTCTACAAAATTGACTCAAGATGGATTAAAGACTTATACATAAGACCTAAAACCATAAAAAGCCTAGATGAAAGATGAACATCGATGTGAAAATCTTCAATCAAATACTAGCAAACTGAATCCAGCAGCACATTAAAAAGCTTATCCACCACGATCAACTCGGCTTCATCCCTGGGATGCAAGGCTGGTTCAATATACCCAGATCAATAAACCTAATCCATCACATAAACAGAACCAATTACGAAAACCACATAATTATCTCAATAGATGCAGAAAAGGCCTTTGATAAAATTCAACACCCATTCAGGTTAAAAACTCTCAATAAACTAGATATTGATAGAACGTATCTCAAAACAATAAGAGTTATTTATGACAGATCCACAGCCAATATCATACTGAATGGGCAAAAGTCAGAAGCACTCCCTTTGAAAATCAGCACAAGACAGGGATGCCCTCTCTCACCACTCCTATTGAACATAGTATCGGAAGTTCTGGCCAGGGCAATCAGGCAAGAGAAAGAAATAAAGAGTATTCAAATATGAATAGAGGAAGTCAAATTGTCTCTGTTTGCAGATGACATGATGGTGTATTTAGAAAACCCCATCGTCTCAGCTCAAAAATTCCTTAAACTGATAAGCAACTTCAGCAAAGTCTCAGGACACAAAATAAATGTGCAAAAATCACAAGCATTTGTGTATACCAATAACAGACAAACAGAGAGCCAAATCATGAGCAAACTCCCATTCACAATTGCTACAAAGACAATAAAATACCAAGGAATACAACTTACAAGGGATGTAAATGACCTCTTTAAGGAGAACTACAAACCACTGCTCAAGGAAATAAGAAAGGACACAAACACATAGAAGAACATTCTATGCTCAAGGATAGGAAGAATCAATACTGTGAAAATGACCATACTGAACAAAGTAATTTATAGATTTAATGCTATCCCCATCAAGCTACCATTGACTTTCTTCACAGAATTAGAAAAAACTACTTTAAATTTCTTATGGAACCAAAAAAGAGCCTGTATAGCCAAGACAATCCTAACCAAAAAGAACAAAGCTGGAGGGATCATGCTACCTGACTTCGAACTATCCTACAAGGCTACAGTAACAAAAAAAGCATGGTACTGATACCAAAACACATATATAGACCAATGGAACAGAACAGAGACCTCAGAAATAATCCCACACATCTACAACCATATGATCTTTGACAAACCTGACAAACACAAGCGATGGGGCAAGGATTCCCTATTTAATAAATGGTGTTGGGAAAACTGGCTAGCCATATGCAGAAACTGAAATTGGACCCCTTCCTTACACCTTCTACAAAATTGACTCAAGATGGATTAAAGACTTATACATAAGACCTAAAACCATAAAAGCCTAGATGAAAACCTAGGCAATACCATTCAGGACATAGGCATGGGCAAAGACTTCATGACTAAAACACCAAAAGCAATGGAAACAAAAGCAAAATTGACAAATGGGATCTAATTAAACTAAAGAGCTTTTTTTTTTTTTTTGCTCTTTAGTTTAAAGAGCAAAAGAAACTATCATCAGAGTGAACAGGCAACCTACAGAATGGGAGAAAATGTTTGCAATCTATCCATCTGACAAAGGGCTAATATCCAGAATCTACAAGGAACTTAAACAAATTTACAAGAAAATACAAACAACCCCATCAAAAAGTGGGCAAAGGATATGAACAGACACTTCTCAAAAGAAGACATTTGTGTGGCCAATAAACATATGAAAAAAAGCTCATCATCACTGGTCATTAGAGAAATCCCAGCAATCCCATTTGACCCAGCAAACCCATTACTGGGTACATACACAAAGGATTATAAATTGTTCCACTATAAAGACACATGCACACGTATGTTTATTGCAGCACTATTCACAATAGCAAAGAGTTGGAACCATTCCAAATGCCCATCAGTGACAGACTGGATAAAGAAAATGTGGTACATATACACCATGGAATACTATGCATCCATAAAAAAGGATGAGTACGTGTCCTTTGCAGGGACATAGATGAAGATGGAAACCATCATTCTCAGCAAACTTTAACACAGGAACAGAAAGCCAAACACTGCATGTTCTCACATGCAGTTAAACAATGAGAATGCATGGACACAGGGAGGGGAACATCACACACCAGGGCCTGTCGGGGAGTTGGGGGCAAGGGGAGGGATAGCATTGGGAGAAATACCTAATGTAGATGACAGGTTAATGGGTGCAGCAAACCACCATGGTACATGTATACCTATATAACAAACTTGCACCTTCTGCACATGTACCCCAGAACTTAAAGTATAATTTTAAAAATTCTTAAGATTGAAAGCCCTATTTAAATTCAGCCATTTTTATTGTTACACTGATCATCTCTTCCAATACCCACATAGCAGTGTTTCTCAGAGGAGGTCTACAGACCAACCACGTCAGAATTATTCACAAAGTCTACAAATAATGTGAATTCCTGGTCCCCATTTCCAGTGGAGTCCCATTCAATAAGTCTGAAGTGAGGTATACAAACTTGCTTTAAGTAAGTGTTCATTAATTCTGATGCACCCAATGTTTGAGAACCACTGCCATAATGGTTCTGAGAAATATTTGATTGTTTGCTAAGTCCTGTTTGATTATATGATTTACTCTGCTAATTAGTGGCTTTTCTTTAAATTATTTTTTCTCTTTTTGTCACACATGAGCCTTTTCTCTGCTCTAGAAATTCAGATAATTTATGCCATGGGCATTTGTCATTTATTGGCTGTCCAACTTGAGTGCCCAACATCCAAATTCTACATTGGATTATTCTTGGTGAGATATAGGACACCTTTTCCCACTCCAAAAACCGAAGCAGGAATGTCCTCCTTTTTCACCTTCCCCACCCCTAACCCCTTCACATGTGTGCACACACACCAGGGCAAGAACATTTGACCCAGTGCAGCCAAACAGACACTCCTACCCAGACTTTGAATTGGGGGAGACAGACCCATGGACAAAAGGATAGATGAGATGGCTGGGGCAGTGGTGGTGGCCCAGGCACAATGCTGTGACCAACAGCTTGACAGTGTGCAGCACTCTTGGTGATAAGGAGCACACCCACCCTTGCCCCTGCCAAGCTGAATAAAAATGTCTTTGATAAGGTGGGGAAAAGTGGGCTTTTTTTTTTCCCAATATTAAGATGTTCTTCAATTATGCTAAAAGGTGGACAATCTTAGGAATATTTGATAAGGTTCAGCAAAGAGACAAAGATTCAGCTAGCATACTAACACACCAGAATTATACTGTATGTGGTTAGTCCATTTTTGCAGGAGAAAAGTTTGCTTATCTTGAAGATATTTCACCCTCAGGCAAAATAGGCAGTGTCACTGTTTTTGATCTCTTTCCTGTAGAACTGATTCCCAACTCCTACTCTAGGTTTACCAGGGAAAACTAGATGGAACTCACTGCCTGGGCCTAGCAATAACAGACAGAGAAGCAAAACTTGGGGAAGGGACGGCAGCTGTAAAAGACAGAGGGGACTGTAGGAAATAGAGAGAAGAGATAAGGGGGCCACAGGGTCTACCAAGGCAGACATGCAGACATGGGTGAATGGGGAGACTTCTCGGTGTACGGAAGAACTGCCCATTCACATCCCCCATTTTCCTGGCTGCTACTTAGCTGGAGACATGCTCCTGCCTCTCCCTGCTCTACTCACCACCCTCAGGAGTAGGAAAGACCTCAGAGATTGGAAGCCCCCCTGAACTCCTGCAATCTGGAACCAGTCTATCCATTGAATGTATACATTACTCTCCTACATGTAAAATTTTTTTGTGGTATACGTGGATTACCCTTCAAAGGGAAGACTAACAGATTCAGAGGGTAAGCTTAAACAGAGGCACACATTAGTAAGCTCTTTTGGCTGGAGAGCTGGAGATACCAAGCACCATGCTCTCAAAGTACTGGGTTAGATGAAGGGGTTGGGCTTGATGACCTTTAAAGTCCCTTCCAGCAGGAATGTTCTATGTTCTGTAAATATTCTACACTCCCTTTATTTTAAAATGCAGCTTTTAGCAACCATGGCTCTGCCACGCCTTAGGCAATCTCTTTGCCATTCTAAGTCTGTTTACTTTAGTGCACATTGAGTGAGTGACACTGAATGGCCCAACCCCTATCCATTCCCATGTCTTCCTTTTAAACATGAGCCTCATTCTGTTCTGATACCCTTCGCCTGTGTCCCATGCAGTCACCTGCCTCAGGGAAACCTGACCCTGCTCCCAGCCCCAGAAACAGGCCTGACTGGTCAAAAAGTAGTCCCATCCCTCTTGCCAATGATCAGTTCATGAATGAGATGCAATTCTGGCCAAGGAGACATGAAGGGAAGCTTGAGCGGGGCATATGGAAAAAAAAAAAAACTCACTCCTAATAGAGAACTCGAGAGGGGAAAATAATCTTTCATTTTCTTCTAGAAATATTTGGGCTTTGTTGTGATGGCTGGAACCACTATAGCCATCTTCCTATCAGCCTGAGGGTGCAGGCAACACTTGTGACGGAACACTGGGGGTCTTGATGATAATGGTGAGCCACTAAATCGATCAAGACTGAAATCTTCCCACAGCTCTGAATTAAAAGAATGCATTCACAGTAGTCCCTTCTCAATGGCAAGGAACATGTTCCAAGACCCTCCAGTGGATGCCTGAAACCACCGATAGCACCAAACTCTAAATATCCTATGTTGTCCCCTATACATACATACCTATGATAAAGTTTAATTTATAAATAAGGCACAAAAAGAGATGAACAACAATGGATAACAAAGCAGAGCAATTAAAACAATATACTGTAATAAAAGTTCTGTGAATGTGGTCTCTGTCTCTCTCCAAATATCTTGTCGTACTGTACTCACCTATTTTGGAACCACTATTTCAGAAAGCAAAAAAGCAGATAAAAAGAGACTAATGTACTTGTTGTTAAAGACACTTTGAGTTGAGTTTTCTGTTACTTGCAGCCTAATACATCCAACTGATAGGGTGGAGTTAACAATACCTTCAAAGCATAATTGTAAGGGCTTAAGGAGATAAAATACATAGAAATGCACTATAAAATGTTCAGTAGCATATAAAACGAATATGTTTTTATTATTGAGTGCTGAATTCTCTGTCTTCCACATCTTCGTAAGTGTCATTTTTTCCAAGATCTTTAAAACAAAACAATTTCCAAATGTAATTAATTTTACCTCAACATAAGTGGAGAATGATAAGATAGCAAATAGAAAATTGATCCTGGGTTTTCTGTGATAACTGCAAGACCCGGCCAGCAGAATGGCCTGGCACTCCTGCTACTCTCCTTGGCAGAAGTCCTACTCTGACCCTTCAATCTGAGTGCCCAAACAAATTGAGCCTTTCAAGAGTATTTCCCTTTACTACTTTGTTTGTGCATCTGTGTATCATTTTCTCTCTGTTCTCCCTTAAACTCCCCATTGTAATCCCACTGACTAGAATGACAATAGCAAAGGCAGGGATAATAAGGTCAAAATATAGTCTGAAATCAGCCCTGGACTCCTGCAGCTGCGCCACTTTCTAATTCACTTGGAACTTTATGGATGGCTTTTCTCTTTCCCATCACAGAGCAAATAACAATGCTGAGGAGGCTGAGGTAGGACTGCACTGTGCTCCTCTCTGTGTACTGTTTAATTCTAGGCGTGTTTTCAGCTGGGGATTTACAGCAGAACAAGACAGTGCCTGACATATCTTTCCTTTATTTTTAAATGATTAGTAAGTAAGAATGTACCCTAAGACAGAGGAGGTATATAAACTCCAACTGCTTTTGCCTGCTGTGCCAATTTGCTTAATTCTAGAAATTTGTTATTATCTCATTTTTAATCTCAAATATGAAGTTTGGTTTTAGGAGGATCTTTGCCTAACAGAAGGAACAATTGAGATGAAAATCCCTGATTCCTATGAAATACACTGCTCTTGGAAAACTTTGCATGGATCTCTGATATACACAGAGATTTCTATGAAGTATGACCACACACACACACACACACACACACACACACACACACACACTTCAGATCCCAAGACCTCAAGAGACCTCAGAGCTAGAGCTACCTAGCTCAACACCTTCCTTTGAAAAAGTCAAGCGCCAAAAAGGCCAAATGACTTGCCAAATATCATACTTCTTGCCCAAGATTGCAGGCAACAGCAGTAAAAGGAATCACGATGACAGCCAGTATTAATTTAGTTTGTACTAAGTGCTTTGCATTCATTAATTTAGGTCTCAGAGTAACCCTACGTAGCCAGTGCTATTTATCTTCATTTTAGAAATGAGAAAGGGAAATCTTGGAGATATTAAATATTGTCCAAAATCTGCCAGCCAATGGTTTTGAAAACCAGTAAACATAGTTTTCAGAGTTATCAGATAACTCTAAAGTCTATGTGCATAGCCGCCCTGCCAGGGTATATATTATACCAGGTTCTAGTAGATGCTATCTTATCTTACCATACTAAGACGGTACCTATACTCAGAAGAAAAGGGGAATAAAAGTAAGACATTATGTTTTAAACTTTTATAGCTCTTTGTGGTTATTGAATTCTAACTAATATTCACTCTATTATAGAGAAATAAATGAGCTTCATAATATGATCTGAACCTACTTAATGATTGTATATATTAAAACAGCTTCTAGACAAGATACAACTAGGTCTCTTTTCAAAACACAATATCCTCTTTCCTTAAAGCTCTAAAAGATTGTTAGAAACAAGAGTAAGCTTCTTTTTCTTCTTTAAGTATTAAAACAAAACACCTTGACTGTATCCTTTCAAATCTCCCCTATTTATCAGACTGACATTTTGAAATTTGGGTTTGCTATGAAAATAGCTTATCCAATGAGAAAGCATTGTGTTGGGCCAATGTCTTTTTTTGAGCACTGTGACTCTCGGTTTCATTGTTCTGTTTTGCTGCAGAATTATCATGGCTATTTTTAAATCACTGCTGTAGACTTGTCAGCTTTGAGCCACTCCTTCTCTTGGCTGCGTGGGCTCTAGTCGCCTTTTCAATCCTACTGATGAGCCATCCCACGTGTAATATTTTTATGGTTTCTCATCTATTTATAATTGCTTCTCAAAAACTAGAAAGTTGTGTTTGTGCCCTACTTTTTTTCCCCAACCTACATTACCCCTCTGACTGAAGTAATAACCTGTCATGCTTAAACAATTAGCGTAATGCAGAGGACACTCGGGCCTCCTACACAGTGCTAATGCAACACCAAATGTGGCTTTAAAAAGTCAGATAAAAATGTGTTTTACAAGGGCCAGTGCTAGATTTTGGCAAACCACCTTTACACACACATTGTTGACATAGGATCATCACGTTGGGTGCTTCCCAAGGGGTGGCAAGCTTCCTCCACCTGAAGTCTGAGACTCAGCAGGGAGATGCCTATGTCTCAAAAACACTACTAGTACATACATCAGAATTGTCATTTTACGCTGAGTGTGACATTATAATGGTATAATGTCCATGTCTTCTAACCAATGCTGATTTCCTGAGTATGGTTCTAAGACACATTTCCGGCTTTAATCATGCAAGAGTTACTTTCATTTATTCATTCATGTACTCATTCATTCATTCACTAACTCAAGTATTGATGAGCAAAGTTCCCCAAGGCCCTTATTCCATAATATTCCCAATTTAAGAACTATTTTATCAAACGTTTCTTCATTGAATTCTGAATCTCTATCTTTTAATAAAAATGTAAATAATGGATGACATTTATAAGTTCTTAGGGAGAAGCAGCATAATACAGATGTTAAGAGCATGGACTCTGGAGCCAGCGTACATGGGCTTAAATTTTAACTTTGCCATGTAACTAGTTATGTGATCTTAGGGAGACTACTCAACCCCTCTGGGCCTCAGTTTCCTTACCTGTAAAATGGGAATAATTATAGTATCTTTTGTCATATGGTTGTTATGAGGATTAAATTAGTAAATGCAAGAAAGGCTCTTAGAGCACATGATAAGTGCTTCTTGTTATTATGCATCAAGCACTGTACTAAGCATGTCATATCAATTATCTCAATTTAACCTATAACAGAGACAATTTTAAAAATCCTCTTTACAGAGGGGGCGGAGCAAGATGGCCGAATAGGAACAGCTCCAGTCTCCAACTCCCAGCGCGAGCGACACAGAAGACCGGTGATTTCTGCATTTTCAACTGAGGTACTGGGGTCATCTCACTAGGGAGTGCCGGACAATCGGTGCTGGTCAGCTGCTGCAGCCTGACCAGCGAGAGCTGAAGCAGGGCGAGGCATCGCCTCACCTGGAAGCGCAAGGGGGAAGGGGATCCGTTTTCCTAGCCAGGGGAACTGAGACACACAACACCTGGAAAATCGGGTAACTCCCACCCCAATACTGCGCTGTAAGCATACAGGCA
>NW_016804432.1:5143450-5220361 GCF_001698545.2 Rhinopithecus bieti | reverse complement strand
CTTAAAGTATAATAAAAAAAAAAAAAAAAAAAGAAAATGCCCTTTTCAAGTCCTTTAAGTACACACATATATAGATAGATTCAAAGACAAATCCTTGTAATTCCTAATGGATATGGTATGGAAATAGATGCTGAAAAACAACATGCAGATAATGAAATGATGAACTGTTCTGTCATCTCCTCTGAAAAAATTCAAACTTTTTCCTCCTTCTGTGCATAGAACATGCAGCAGGAGTGGAGCAGGGGCCATGATTTTACCGGCAGGCTTCACATTCTTCAGGAACCACCTGACTGTCACACCGCATAGTTTTACATCCCATCAAATAGATTTTCTTTGTTCCGAAAATAAACATAGGCCTTTTCACATATTGTTTGGTCAGTTATTTTCATTAGAGTAATGTGAGACATTAATTATGACTATCTCTGTTGGGTAGAGATAAAGAAACTCAAGGAAAAATTAATAACAACACAAATAGTTGAAATAATAGTTAACTTTTTTGAGTGCTTTTCATATGCCAAACATTTCCATACATTGTCTAATTTAATTCATACAACTCTAGAAGTAGGTATTGTTATTATCTCTATATTATAGACAAGGGAATTGAACTGAGGTGCAGAGAGTTGAAGTATCTTGCCTAAGTGAGGCAAGGACAGCTAACTTTTCACCAAAATTTTTGCACCATTGTCCATAAAATCAAGCTGTCTATGAGAAGCAGCTGCCCAGCAAGGGGATACATTTCCCAGCTTCCCGTTTTTCTTGGTGAAGCCATGTGATTAGTCCTTGCCAATAGAAAGCAGTGGGAGGGATGTCTGTATCCCCCAAGCCAGTCAATTACTGGCTGTGCCTTCTCCACACTCCCTACTTAGCTGCTGATTGAATGCAGAAGATATTGAGGTTGTAGAAGGCGGAAGAGCCACAAGAAGAAGAATCCTCATCTCTGAATCACAACACAGAAGACTGCTCATCAGGAACACCAGCACTGGATTGTTATATGAGTGAGAAATAAACTTCTATTGTGTCAAAATACACATAATTTAGGATATATTTCTTACAGCAACCAGCATTATCACCCTAACTAGTACATAAACATATCCTGGAGGAGCCAGAAATCAAACCAAGGGATTCGAGCTCCAGGGTCCACATTTGTAACCACTCTGCTCAAGTGCCTCTCAGCAAAGGAGGCAGTAAGCGCTTGACTCCAGTTCATTCACGGCAGAAGTGCAGAGAGATAGGGCTGGAATTAAGAGACCAAGTCTAAAGCGTTCTTTTGAGGAGTGTGTCTCACTGCATTGTATTTATCTTTGGCCATTTTGTGTCAAAAAACTTCTGCATTGCCTTGAAATACTGCTCGCAGGAAGTTAACATCTCTTTTCACTCTTTAAATAGAACGTCAGCTCAGATTTCTGAAACATCACCAAAAATGGCATGATTTGAGAAAATAAAATAAAATACTTTTTCTATGCATATTCCTGAGTGAATTAAGTAGTTTTTCATTTTCTAAAATTGAGAAGTGTGCCCCTAATGCAGCTACACTCAAAGCCCATAGCACAGACTGGAAGGTGACACACACCAATGGACTTAGGTGCTAACTAAACTCAAGCAATCTGGATTTTCCAGCTCTTGCCCCATGCCACCCCCACGCTTTCTCTCAACCATCCTAGTTATCCAGGCCAATGCATACCTTTTTTATGGGCTAAATTTCCTGGATGGTTATAATTTTAAAATCTCTGGCCTCAGAGTGCTGTAATTACCTCTTGATGATGTAATTAGTAACAAAATTTAACGGGGTATCATGGGACACCTAGAACCTTTCCAAATGCATCCACCTCATTTATAAAGGGTTTTGAACCACTTCCACAACCAACTACCCATAAAACTGGGGCTCCCAAGGTGACAGAATTCACCCACTCTTAGTGAACACTGCACACTGACCTATGCAATAACATTAGGTTGAAGAATATTATAAATGTTGTCAGTGACCAGTAACTCACAAGCAGTCTCATTACCTTACCAGCGGTGAAGGCAGGTGTGCTGAAGTTAGCACCCTGGGATACATTAGACATGATGTAGAGAATTAGTCATTAGTCCCCATAAGGCGTGTTTTTTTCCCGCTGTAGAGGATTTAACACGAGAGCTCCAGTGTGAGCTGAGTCTTTCTCTGGCAGCTTAGACGCTGCCTAATGAGAGCAATGCAGACTAGCTCTGAGTTCACATGAGACGGGGACTGTCTTTTCAACCCTGCCCTCACCTGCCACCCCCATCACAGGGAAGGTTGCCAAAGGAGAATCCGAACACAGCCCTAACATGATGTAAAGGCCCATTCAAACAGTTAGGTGTTCAGCACACATATCTTCTGCCTAGTCTGGGTCTTTTGCTTTTCCAAGGTTTAAAGACTTCAAAATGTGAATGAAAGCAACTGATCAGCAGGTAATTTGGCATGGGTTAAAGGAGAGTTTTGTGGCACCAGGCGTAACAATGTCAAACAACAGCAAAATTCTATAATCTGATAACAATTTCACCTTATCATTGAAGAAGCAGCTGCTGAATTTTGGAAGTCCATTGGGATTCTTTGGAAACTTCTAGAGTTAGCTTAGTAAATCAATGGCCTTGAGGCCTTAAATAGAACTTGGATATACCGATGAGCAAGCCAAGTGCCTAGTTTTTATTGCTGGGATGAGTTCTGACATTTAAAGTCTTCAGTGACTTAGAATGTAATGAGAGAACTACTCCAAAGTAGAGGAATTATGCAGAAATGATATATGACTTGCCTAGAGAGAAAAGCATCCCAGCAGAGAATGTGAGATGGAATATAATCTGGCCCCATTAGAAATCTCTGTAAGAGTAAAGAACAGATTTAATGTTGAATGGGAAATTGAAGTACCATATTTCTCAAGACGAAGGCAAAATTCAAGATTTCAGTGTTCTACCTGAACCTGACTTGAGTTTGGCCTCTAAAGGATAAAACTGAACTGAGAATCCTAGTAGAAATTCCTTGGAGAGTAAAGGCTCCTGCTACCTTTCACTCCAGGCTCTCTTGAACATTGACACCCTCTTGAGGTGGAAAAACTGGTTTTAATATTGGAGTCATCTTTTACTAGCTATCTTTAGCCAGGCATTTATCTCCTCTGAGTCTCACCTGGAAAAGAGAAATAATATCCTCTCAATTTACTTCTCAAATATGGAGATTACATAAGGCAATGTAGGAGATTCCATTTAAAAAAGGGAAAGAACGGCCCTTTCCTAAGTCAGAGAGAGGAGAGGAGCCCACATAGTAATAGCTTTAAGCCCTACTCACAGAAATGGCCTTGACCCTTGGCAGAATAAGAGTGTGTTTTAAAGGCCAAAGATTTATAGAAATGATCTGACTTTATACACCAGGTGTTGTGTGGCAAACACTAGTCTGAGTGACGAGATACTAAAATGTGTTATGGGGAAATAAATGGTACTGCTGGTATACATGGCCTGTCCTTCTGAAGTAAGGTGCAGGTTCAGAACATTTCTTTAGAGGAAGAGTGGCAGGGTCAACATAGAAATCCATCATCATAACCATTATGGAAAACAGTATGGCAATTCCTCAAGGATCTAGAACTAGATGTACCATATGACCCAGCCATCCCACCTACTGGGTATATACCCAAAGGGTTATAAATTATTACTACTACAAAGACACATGTACACGTATGTTATGCGGCACCTATTCTCACAATAGCAAAAGACTTGGAATCAACCAAATGCCATCTGTGACAGACTGGATAAGAAAATGTGGCACTATATACACCATGGAATCTATGCAGCCAATAAAAAAGGAGAGTTTGCGTCCTTTGTAGGGAGCATGGGGTCAGCTGGAAACCATCATTCTTAGCAACTATCACAAGAAAGAGAAAACCAAACACCGCATGTTCTCACTCCATAGGTGGGAAACTGAACAATGAGATCACTTGGACTTGGAAGGGGAACAATCAACACACTGGGCCCTATCATTGGGGAGGGGGGAGGAGGGAGGGATTCACTGGGAGTTATACATGATATAAATGATGAATTGATGGGTGCTGACGAGTTGATGGGTGCAGCACACCAACATGGCATAAGTATACAATGTAACAAACCTGCACGATGATGCACAATGTACCCTAGAACTTAAAGTATAATAAATAAATAATAATAAAAAAAAAGAAATCCATCATCATAACGATATATCCACTTCCTTCCTGGTGTATAAAAATGGTGTCTCCTTTAGAACGTGATCCATGAGTCGTGTCCCACCTCTGGCTCCATCAGGTGGGCATGCGTTAGAAATTCCCATGGTTCCTCCTTCACTACCCACCCCCTCTGGCTCACCATGTGAATTCCTTGAGCTACATACCAACAAGAGTCTTTCAGTGGCCCTCTCCTGCATTATTGCAGCAGCCTGTAAAGTCTCCTCATTGCTAGAGACACTCCCTTGAATGCTTTCCTATTCTAAAATACCACATTAAGGAAAATCCATGATTCTCCATGATTTACTTATACTCCTTTAATTGCCAGTTAAGGGCATCTATGGTGGCCGTCATTCACCTTTCAAAGTTTTCCCAATTCAATGCATGCTTCATTCAAGGTAAACATGTTTTCCAAACACACAGCATACGTCCCGACCTCCCTGACTTTGCCTATACTGCCTCCCTCCTCTTTCTGAGGTGTGACAACCAAACCAAAAGTGTGGTCTTGAGGGTGCCTTATACCTGCCCATATTATTGCACAGTTTCCTTGCAACGGTGTTCTGCTGAAATGTGTCTCCTACATTAAGCATTTTGAAACCCCCTAGTGGCATTCATCCTTCTCCTGTGGTTCTTTAGATTTTTCTCAGAACAGTTACATTTCTCCCTTGTAACACGGTTATTTCTACGCTTGCTGTATTCTATCTTCCAGATTGTAAATTCTTTTAGGTCAGGGAACTAAGCCTTACCTTTATTTCCTATAATTATCTAATTCAGTAGGTGTTCAATGTTTGTTAAATGGATGGATGTGTTAATGAATAAACGAAGTCTTACCTTTCTTCCTTTGCTCATGCTGTTCTACATTAAATGGTTTGCCGTTGGCCTCAAAATACCAGCCATCCTTTAAAGTCAAGCTCAAGGCTTATTTGTTCCATAAGTCTTTCCTCAAACTACTTCAGACCCCACCAATCCCTCTGCTGTATTTATAGTCTATAACCAAGCATCCAGACAGGTGCTCTCCTAAATGTTTACTATCTGCAGAACACTGGTCTAGCTCCTCCAAAACAGAATCTTAATTCTGAGTTCCATGGATAGGATGAGAGAGACCATGAACTCTTTAAAACTAAATGCAATTTTTTTTTAATGCTCAGGTGCACTAGAGTGTCCAAATCTCCATGGCTCAAAACAGTTAAAAGAACCACTGTCCCATAAGCTCCTTTCCTAGAGCAGAGATGGAGTATGTCTTGGACTTCTTTTCTACTTCCCTCAGTAGTTAGCCAAGTGCTGGACTCTCTTTAAATGATTGAAGCATCCCCTTGATGAGACCAAAGTCTCTTGACTTCCACCATGCCCCACCTAGCACAGCACCAAGCCTGAGAGGTGGTTGGCAGAGCTTCATAATGGCATTGCAAGTAGACAAGCAAATAACTCAGGAGTGTAGTGAACTAATGCCTACATTAGGATGGTAGAAAAGCACCTTGCCTAATGGAGTTATCTTTCTCTATGTGAAATTCTATTACCAGATGGGGCAGGCAATGGCAATGCTGCAGGAAAGCATGAGCCCTGGGTAGTTTTGGGTCGCTAAAAAGTAAACCTGTAAACGGGGTGATCTCCTCTGGAGAAAGGCCTGGCGCAGCCCTGGAGGCTCTGGGCTGAATTCTCATCACTGCTCCATTTCCTCCCTTACTGCCTTGCCTGGCCTGCTCTGGCCACTTTGATGCCTCACAGCAACACCAGGTCTGGAAAGCACCGGAACTCATATGTGTTGAATTAATATAAAATAACCTTTATAAAGCATAGTGCTTTAGAGGGGTAGTGTTAGCAAAGAAATGTCAAAATGTTCACTTGGGGTTGAACAGCAGAGCCAAATAAGATACGTTACCAGCTCGAATGCTTTTATATATGTAAAAAGATCTATGGAGTCCTTTCAAGTTACAAATGATGACTTTAACTGTTTAACAAAAGGGTTGGTTTTAAACAACAAAACAAAACAGGGGAGGTACAATTGGTGATTTTTGTTTTAACAAGCTGAATTCCTCCTGGCTTCTCCTGGCTTAAGTCATGGTTTGTGTTACCAACCAAAAATATTATAAGCAGCTAGTGCAGTCGTGGTTTCGATAAAACTCTCTTAAGTAATGATGACCCCACCTTATTTAGACAAGTCAGGGGTCAATATGGCCTTATTTGCTTCTGTTTTTCATTAGTGGCACTCTCTCTGTGTAGCATCACACTTCCTACCAGCTCCTTGAATACACAGAGGATTCATGCTTCAGTTCTGCATGTATTAAGAATGCAGCCATAGCAACTACTAGCATTAATGAACTATTTGCTTATGCAGTAATAATTAACTTCCATTACATTACTTTGTGTGATTACTTTCTTAATTGCCTGAATTATGCATCCATTTAATATTTAATAACCATTCTCAGAAATCAGACACTGGTAAAAAACAAATTGCTCACAGTTTCCTTGCAATAATTAAGCTCACAAGAATAAATGAAACCTTTTAAAAACAAATGCCTTGTGATTATATCCTTGCATATAGAGCAAGATCCTAAATTAGTTATTTATTAAATTTAAATTTTAGTCCAAATAATGCATTTTTCACTTTCACCTCGGGAAATCAACCTGCACAGTACCTGATTTCAACAACAGAATTAAATGTTTTCTATTTTCTTTGGGAGTCACAAACTGCGTTAATATTTATTACCATGCAAAATTCAAAAGTACTTAAAATATTGTGTGTTTATTATTTAGTTCAACTTGGCATCTCTTTTACACAAGGTAAGTAAGATGTTTAGGTGGAGATTAAAGTGTTATGAAATGAGATCAATAGCTCTCCATTAAGATGGGCTATTGTGAGCCTCCCCGTTATTCTGCTTCCTAGCCACCCCGCCCCCGACAAACACATACTCACACACAAACTCAGGCCCATCCATTCACCTCCTAGTCCCTTATAAAACAGTGAAAACACACATATGCAATCTGTTTTTAACCAAGCAGAAGGAGACTCATGGCAATTTATCCTCATACATTTTCACTCACAACCAGGCAGTTTGATCTTGCCTTTCCAACTTGCCAGCTAGAGCTCTTAGAACCCCTGTGCCCTTCTGCTGGCACCCAAGCAAAGCCACATGCTGATCTGCAAAGTGATAATGCTATTATCCTATTGTACATCAGCTTCAGTTTCCTCTGGCTTGCAAAGTCATCACTGTCTTAACAAATAAAACGTGCGACTGCTTTATTGCAGGTTTTCTTGGTGAATAGATTCTATTGAATCTGGACAAGACAGCTTTCTTTTTTTTTCCTTCCTAGGACTGCATCTGCAAAATTGTTCTGCCATTCCACATTGATTATGGCAGCTACGTACAGACGTGTTTATCTGAACCATAACCATGTTAGGCTTAAGCTACAGGGACACTGGGATGTTATTTACCCACTGTTACCCTGTGCATACATAATATACACAAAATAATGTGTGTCACATGAAAAGGGGGAGGGAAAGTTTAAAGCATTTTGTACCAAATGGGCTCATCCAGAAAAATAGGTGCAGCCTCAGAAATTACATACAGAGTGCCAAGTGAGTAACTGAGATGAACCATTTTCCTACCAGCGAGGAGAATCTTTTTCCAAGGCATGGAAATAGCCATGGGGAAGGGGTAGCACTGGGGACGGGGTTGATTTGTGGAGAACAACTGGAGTTTAGGGTGTTGCAAGTCAACAATGACCGCTATTCTGAGTTTCTAAACTGAGCTAAATTGATGCCAATCTTGCTGATGTTGTTACAGTGGGCAGAGTCATTAGGATTTGCTTTTTAAATGATCTCTCAGCCTGTAAGGCTGAGAGCTGCTAGCAAGGCAAGGTTAGAGAGAAAATGATAGCAGTATGTTGATGCTTCACAGACCTCATGATGGTTTCCGTCTGTCATTATTTACGTCTGACTAGATGCGTCATGTCAGCTACCTAGAAGGCACTTTAATATGAAGCTCTTGTTTGCCTCCGCTCTTGCGCAGCCAGACTGGGATACTATTATTTTTGCATCACTACACTTAGGTGAAGCTTGCTTCAATCTTTCATTAATGACACACAAAAGAAGTAAAAATGGTTGTGTCCAAGTTATTATACATGCTTGTATTCTAACAGGCCTCGTCAGCATTGCTCAGAAAAAGAAAAAAAGTGAATTTAAATCAATAAACAGACATTTATTAAAAGGTCAGCTTAATTTTATTTGTTTCAGCTCCTTTGCCAACATTTTAGGTAAAACTAGTATTCTTTGGCTTTGGATTAGTGTCATTGTTATTGGATGGAATCACTTGGGGGGAAAGCTATAAAATGAATATTTGATCATATTTGCTCATGTTGCTTAATATCATCTTATATCATTTTTATAAATTTTATCAGTATCATGGTAAATAAAGCCACATGAAAAGCTTTTGTTTTGTATCTATATTATTGGCATCAGTAAGGACACATTTTTAAACAATGTGCATTTATTTGAAAACTACATATAGAGAGAGGCCTAATAACAGTGATTCTGAAATCTAAGATGGCTATTGTATATATCAGAAAAAAATACTATTATGGCAAACAATGAACTAGGATATTGACGTTTTCTTTCATCAAGTTTGTCTTAAATGAAGCTGCCACTATTCTATAACTGTCCCTAGCAGAGAAAAGAAATGTTAATTGAAAATATTCTAGAATGTTGGAATTTACTGACACCATTTTATACTGAAAACTGCAACATGGTTTTAGCAGGAGGCACATTTTAATAATGTCAGAATATTCTAGTGACTTTTTCTTTGTGCTTTAAAAAATATAATAAATATAACCAGATTTTAGCATGAATGAAACAATCTACAAACACATTTGAAAACACCAAAACATATAAATATATATGATACATCAGTAATAACACATAAACAGTTTGCAATTTTATATGCATAATTTAGTACAAGGGCTTAAAAGGTACAATTTTAAAATAAAATAACTCACATAGACTCATGTAGACATTTTTAAAATGTGCCTCAGGGATAACATGTTTATAAAGTTTCCACCAAGATTCTATATTTAAACAGTAAATAGCATTGTCACATCTGGAAAATGAGTTATTACTCTGAATTGAGAAATTTAGATATTAGAGAGAAAAAAATGCACAACCATTCTGCCTTCTGAACTTTAAGCGTTTAACAGAATATCATGACTGCTGCAGTGTTAACTGAACAGATTTCTATCAAAAGTCTGGGGCATTCTGAATTAGCTGGAGATGGCTAGTATTTGATCTCCTTATTTTGACAGAATAAGTGCTGATATTCTTGAAGTCTTCACAAGCCGTGTAAGCACACAAGTGTGATGATGGAGATCTCTTTTTCATTTTAAAGATCAGATGCCAGTTTCATGAGATGATATTTTCAGGTTGATGCATTTGTGTTTGTGGCATATTGTTATACATTTCAAGTATAACGCTTCATCAGGACTAAATGAAATGCCCTGCACCCATACACACACACACACACACACACACACACATATATATATACACACACACATATTTTTAGAATGCCTTATAATTTGCATTTTTAATCAATGGTCTCTGATAAACTACCATGATAAATACAGTAATTTGAAATGGAATCAATCACATTCTCTCAATCCCTTAAAATCTTTAAACAGTTACATTACAGCACATATGTTAAAATACTTTTTTACAAAATGCCCAAGGCATTTTTCTTCTTGCCCAAGCTACATGTGAGTTATGGCAAAAAATGAACAGTAGGTGGCAGTCAAACCACTAAACTGCTTCAAAGCATTAACTTTAGACTCTTGTTAAGAGTAATAGGAAAGTAGTGTATTTTTCCATTTTAAAGAATCCATTTTATAATTAATCTTGAAATACATTTCTAAGGCCCCAAGCTGCTGAAATACTGAGTTGATTGCATCCTTAAGTGAATGAGCTCAGATAAAAGTGATTTAATTCAAGAACCCTTTCTGCTTTGTCTCTGTGACTTTTTTCCCCTTCATTTCTCTGTTATTACTGTTTTAATGTGGGTCTTTATGCAGTTGTAGTTGTGGACATGATCAGCACATTCTTGGACCGAAGCCCAGGGCTATGTAAGCCGTGCCTGTATATCTTCATGCAGGTTTTAAATAACCTGCAAGAGCTATTTCCTCCCCGATCTTACAGACCACACGAATATAGTCCCTTTCTGTGCCTCAGAAGTTAAACTAGTTTATAGGAAGAAAATCCTAGAGAAGTAACTGAAACACAGAAAGAACATCCTCAAAAGCAGAGAATTGTGAACAACTTAAAATTCAGACAATGGGAGTAAAAATTATTAATGTGAAGTACCTTTGGAGGCCATGTTATCTGCATTACAGGAAGGGCTTCATCTCTTGTGTTCACTATGATCCCCACAGTTGAGAACTGTGTGCCAGGCACACAGTAAATGTTCATTAAATATTTTCTCGATGAATCAATGAGTGGCCAAAATCCAAGTCCCACTCATTTCTCAGATAGTCTATCCTGGAACTTTTTGCTACTGTCTCAGGTCTTCACAATGATAAAGTTACATTCTCACTCTCCACCACTGTCCTTTCTCCAAACATTACTATTAATCACTGTCATTGGGAATTGACATGGCACCACTAACACAACACAGCAGGATACAACTCCAGTCCGGTCAATTTGGAATGTAGATGATGCCTTTCCATTGTGTTACTGGCCACAGCTGTTTCTAACTTCATGCTACAGAAAGAGCAAACTATTTGAGTAGTATTGGCCTAAAAGCTAAGTCAACTTGGTCAACATATTTACCTGCCCATGCTGTAGTTTCCTCATCTGAAATCAGAAAAACACAGAGCCTACTTTATAGAGTTATATGTGTTTTAATATTGTTATTGTTTACTACTGACCCATGCAAAACACTTTACAAAACACATAACACTTTCCAAAACAATTTTTGTTCACCCCTATTTGTGTATGTCATGAGAATCATTGTGACAGTAACTGAACTTGGTCATGCAAAGAAAGGTTTGCATAATAGAATATCCAGCAACCTCTCAAAAATGAAGTATAACATGGAAAATAGTATGTTTTAAATTGACCAAAAGCTTGATTTTCTTTTCTTTCTCTCTTTTTTTTTCCACACAGTTTCAGGGATAGTCAGGAAATAATTAACATTCCTATACCTCCTTCCAGTTGACCTGAGAGGTGAGGATGCTCTCCCATCCCCATGCTTCCTCACATCTCAGGCCAACTGATCTCTGAAATCAGTTTCCAAACATTGAGAACTCACCTCAAACCAAGGACTCAAAAATTCTCATCAATTTTGATTTTTTTTTAATCTATACGGTAGGTCATTAAAATGACCACTTCCAGGTGGATTAGTTCTAGAAGGAGGCATTATAAGGGGATTTCTTGTTATCCTTCCTTGAAACAGATAGCTGCATTTTGTCAAAACTAAATTTAGAACCCAAGGGGGCCTAAGTTTAGTTCAAACCATCAGAAAGGAGGCGACTCAAGCTGTGTTTACAATCTGGCAGTTTACTTCCTTCATATGTAGCTAGCAGTGGGCAAACCTTGCACATCGGATTTTAAGATTAACAGTAAGAAGCATTTTCTAATCTCACTAAGAAATATTTAGGGAAATAAAAGCCTATTCTTCAACTTATTTTCTCCTTCTATGGCAAACACTCCACAGTATTTTTAGTAAAGAATTGTGAACTAGTGTCTAAAAAAAATAATGAGTAATTTGAAAATGTTCTAAGACACAGGCTCTCTTTTTTCCAAAATCTTGTATTCTTTTAGGTGACTCTTTGAGGAAGGAGGTCAAAATATTGAGTGTGAGCAATTTAAATAAGAGACATTGAGTAATTTAAAAAGGAGACATTCAGTACAAGACTCATTCATTTAAATTACATGAAAGTCCAAGGTAGGCTGTGTGTAATTAGGGACTGTGTAAGTCCTCAGGCAATTTCAGTGGGGGTTAGGAGATTGCTCTAATAGACTATGACAAGGTTCCTTTTGTTTTTCATAAAATAATTGTATTCCCCCTTGAAATGCAAGAAATCCTTTATGAAATCACAGCCTCTTTATTGTTAGGGAATACTTTTTATGTTTTGAGAGATCAACAATGTCAAAACAATTCCTGCAAATTAATGATGGATGAACCTCAAAAGATTCAGAGGTTGGTTACATCAAAGACATGGAGCCTCACATGAGCCTCCTTGAAGCCTGTGGTCAAAATCTCACCTGATAAGGTGCTCCCATGAGAAGCATAAGGGCTGAAAGCAACACAGCATTGGATGGGGAAAAATATTGGGCAGAAAGTAAGTCTAATTTTTACTAGTTCTGTTATCTACTTCCTGGATTATCCCAAGCAAATAACTAAGAGTCCCTGGACTCACTCTTCTAGTTGGATTTCTTTTCTTTTTTTGTTTATTTGTTGGGGGGTTGCTTATCTGTAATGTGAAATAAGTAATTTTCTGTGACATCACTGTGATAAGTAATTTTCTTTTGACTTTTGGACCAAAAGAGTATTTTATGGTTTATACATATAAAGTGAAACCCATCATTGGATTAGTTTATGCTAAGCTAGAAACACATTTTCACTTGGTTCTCAAATAGTGAAATTATAAGTTCTGGCCAGGTTTGCAAGCAAAATCATCGTGTTAACTGTGCATATTACAGCCAATGCCACACCTATTCCTGTAATTCATTAATAGCTAAGACAATGGAGGAAGGAAGGAGCAAACCAAAAACTTGCTTTATAAACAAGTCATGCCAAACCAGTCTCCTTTCTTTGTGTTAGTACATGGATAAACAGTGTTGTCAATACAGAATCTTTGCCAAATGGATATCTTAATTTCAAACACAAAATTCAATAGCTTGTACTATTATGGACTAGATAAATAAATGCAGGCAGGATGATAATGTAAACCAAAAGTGCTCTGTAATTGTTCCAGTCTTGTTTGGCTTTTTATTTTCTCTATGGTAAGGTTGAAGTCATAAAAGATGTACCTATCAAACCTTTAGAGAACAAAAAAAGACTGTAAGGGATACTTGCTATGTTGGACAACATCATCAAGATTCAAGGAACTTAATAGGATGGAAGATATGTTAAAATAAATCAGATGAATTTTAACAGGGATAGAGTCCCATCATTTAGGTTCAAATACATACAACATACACACTGTACATATATATATAAGAAATAAGGGACATTAGGTTTTAGTAGTTCTGGCCCTGGTCTTATCTGACTAAAAGTTCTGGATGAACTACCAGTGTAGCATGACTGCCAAAAATATAAACGCAATGGCAGCTAACACATGGATTCATGTGTCAGGTACTCTTCTGAATTACTCATGAGCATGATTTTATTTATTCCAGTTATCATTGTTTTATAGATTAATAAACTGATGTAGAGAAAGGGTAAGTAACTTCTCCTGAGGCAGAGTCAGGATGATGAAGGCAGTGTCCGTCCCCAGAGCCCACATTTGGAATTCCTGCTTACACAGGCCTTTCAGCTCCAGGGGAGTTCCTGCCCACTGTTCTCTGAGCTGGAGTCTGGTTCTCTGTTCCCTGTACTTTTTAAGATGGACAGGGAAAAATGACACCATAAACATCAAGAGGCAAAGTTGTAGGAAACAGAGATGCTTGCCTGGAGGGGAAAAGCTTGGGGAAGTCATGAGAGGTGTTATCAGATATCTAGACTAGAACTTGTCAAGGAAAAGGTTCCACTTCTTTATGTATTCCCATAGGGCATGGAAGCCACAGGGAGCCAAAATTTAACCCAATATATGTTCTCACCACACAAATGATCCCAACTGGCATGTGCTGCCTTGTGAGATAGTGAGCATCTCATCTGTGGAAATTATCAAGAGGAAGCCAGATCAAGGAGCAGTGCCAAGCAGCACTGGGGGCAACCACACAGCTCCTAGAGTGCCTTCTGAGATGCAAAGGTTTCGATAATCAAGGAGAAGCTTGAAGTAGAAAGACTGTCTTTGTGAGCTACTTCACTCCCTCCACTCAACACACACACACACACACACACACACACACACACACACACGCGCGCGCACAAACTTTCCTCTGTCTCTATCTGTATCCCTATATGGTAGCAATTGTACTGGGTTTGCAGCTAATAGATCTGAATTCTTACTAGCATTTTACTTAAACATCTCTGCCCCCTTAATTTCTCTTTCTGTAAATAAGAAAAGGGGAGGAATTTGAAAAGATGGATAGAAGGAAGAAGGAAGGAAGGAAGGAAGGAAGGAAGAATATAAGAAAAATAAATCTGGTCATGTTTCTCTCTTTATACTTCTCAAGACTTTTGTGAGACCACAGTGAGATAATATATTAGTAAGACTTTTGAGGAAGAGAAATAGACATTTGAAGTATTCTGTAAATTCATACTGTTGAAGGATTTTTTGTTTGCAGCAGTTTGGCTGCATGTCCTGTGTGACTCCTAGGTCATGGGTTTGTTCCATATGAATGGGTTAATTACATCCTGTCCTCTGACCACATGCTCTGTGCCCAAGTCAAACTTGGCACGTGGTGAATGGCTGTTCTGTGCCAGGGACTGTGGGAAAGAGTGAGAAGAACTCAATACAAAACTGTCTCCACCAACAAGAAACAGGTCAAAATGAAATTTTTAATCACCGTGCATAGTGACATCATCTCAGTACATAAAGAACTGCTCTTTTAATAATGGAAAACTTTTCTGCAAGTGGGGAGATTTAACATTTAGATGAAATATATTAAAATGAAAATATATACATATACATACACATGTGTGTGTCATACAAAATCTCAAGCTGTAGAAATAAAAAAAAATAGATACCAAGGCTAATTACTCAGTTTTTAATGCATTCCCAGACAATGAAATGTATAAACCTTTATTACTGGTCATCAATATCTAGCATCTACCTTTTTTACTCACCAAATAGAAATAAAGCTATAGAAATCATAGGTGATTATACAATAAAACAATACAAGAGTCTTCTAAACAATTTTAAAACGCAATTTTCAACTTAACTAATCAAATACTACCATTTGCACATCTGGAATGAAAACATAAACCAGTTCATTATAAATATAATAACCTCAAGAAGTTGGATATTATATGTATAAGTAAGATAACAGATGTGTATAAATGTAGAAATTGGAAGTGGGGTGCTTTATTTTTCAATTTCCCTAGATTTACATTAAGGAAGTACAAACCTTGAAATCATAACTGTAATATAGAAGTTAAAAAGTATTCAGTTCTTTAGCTAAGAATTGGCTTGGAGGGGGAAAGCCTTACATATAGCTCAAAAGGCAAACTAAGGAGAAATAATATATCAACTAGAGTTGGGGTAAAAATATCAAGAATAACAAAACATATTGAAGGAATTAATTAAATTGACAAAACCTCAATTAAAATGGGAGTTTTTAATCTTGAAAGCTTCTCATACTGCAGATTACACCGATTTTTAAAGATAGCTTGAACATTATTCTAGAAATATTTTGTATTTCCTCTGCAATTACTTGGAAAGTTACAAATATTTAGAACAAAGGGCTAAATACCCTAGTTTACACCTACAATGGGAAGCTTTTGGGGGCCATGGGGGAAATGGCTAGCAGTCCACCAACAGTTTCCCTTCTTTTCTTCCTGGGCATGGAGCTAGGTTACATTTCTCAGCTTCTCTTGCAACTAGATGTGGCCATGTGACCAGACTGTCGCCAATGAGCAGAGCTGATGAGAGCAATTTTCACCTCACATGCTTAAGAGGGCATTCTTGGCTCTGGACTTCTGCTCCTCACCCTTCTTCCAAGTTCCTAACCCTTCCTTCCAGTGACCAGAACTGGAAACTCTGTGCAGAACTACCTGATGCAGATGGCAGGATTACCGTCAGCCAAGTCCCTGATGAAGTGGACAGATCTGCCCCATCCACCCGAATCTCTCACCTTGGAACTATCATGTATGAGAGAAATAAACATTTTTGTATTTTTAAGCTATCTTAGTATTGGGTCTCTTGCTATAGCAGCTTAGCATTTTGGAAAACTTAAACTTTTCCAAAAGAAATTTACCTAATTAACCCACAAGTTTTCAGAATTATTTTCATTATTTTCACGCACACAAAAACGTTGGGCTTTGGGGAGAGACTTGGTTTAAATATTTTTATGAAATTTACTGGCATTGAAAAGAACTTATAAAATGTTATGTTTCTATGATAACTCTAAATGTTAACTAGATTCATTTTAGATTTTGTTTTATTCCTACTATGTTCATTTCATTAATCATATGACTGTGAGCTTTTATAAAAGCAGAGTAAATTATCTGAGTTCTGAGAATTTGAATGAGAATTCTTATCACAGGAATGCTGTCATCAACTTGGAAAAAAGTCCTGCCTTTTCCTGAGTTATTTTTATATACAAATTGTTTTAACAGGTATCTAGAAAAAAATGAAGCTTACTTAAAAAAAAAAAGAAGAAGAAGAAGGGTTTACATCATAAGCCTGAGATTGTTATTCTTAGAAGACCTGTTTACAAGTTGGGTCCTTAGCTCTTACCTGGCAAATAGAATTTCAGGAGACTTCTCACGAGTCCTAACTAATGATTGTCTCACTGCGCCTAAACTACTTATAAAATAATGTGGTTTATGCTAATATCTGCTTTCCATCCGGGAGTCTGGAATCTTAATATATGCTATGCAAAGGGTGCCTATCGACCAGCCCCCAGTAAAATCCTTGGGCATTGAATCTTTACTAGGCTTTCCTGATAGACATTTCACACATGGCATCACAAGTTGATGCTGGAGGAATTACAGGGAGAGGACTCTTGGAAGCTTGAACTTGGTTTCTTTTGAATTTTGCCCCATGAACCTTTTCCCCGTGCTAATTTTGTTTTATATTTTTTCAATGTAAAAAATCATATTTTGAGTCCTGTGAGTTCTCCTAGTGGATCGCCAAACCTAGAGGCAGTCTTGGGGACCCCTTACACTCTTATCAAATAGGATTTGAAGTAGAAATAGCTCATGGCAAACTAAGAGAAATGGAACTATCTTAACCATCGTGGAAAGCTGGGCACAAGGTATAAAATTATTGAGTATCAGAAAGAATTTATTAGGCATAAAGTTTTTCAAAAGGAATAAAACATTCCAAGATGGAGAGCACCGTCACAAAATAATACCATTAGATATTTACATGGGACCTCCAATGCCCTTGATCTCAATAGCCCTCTGAGGTGGGCAGGTCATGAGTTACCTTCATCTCCATTTCCAGAGCAAGGGGCTTAGATGCAGACTTGCCCAAGGCCATATAGCCAGGGTGTGTAGAGCAGATAAGAGACACAGGCCTTTTGAAGTCTAATCACCTCCTGGTTCTCCCCAGCCAGCTTTTGTAACCTGTTTCTGAGAGCCCAGAAGCCTGAGGAGGTGCTTCAGAGATTAGCAGTACGAGGGAATGGAGAATCCACGTGGGAAGGCTCCAAGTGGCTCCACAATTACCCACTTTATATATAGGAATTCTGCTTACATTTGTGTAAAGACAAGAATTCCACATTTTTTTGTTAGAATACCATTGAATTATATACTTTGGTTCTTTGTAAGTAAAAGTCTAAAATGCTACAGGTTTTTAAGTTTTTTACCTTTTTTCTTTTTAAAAAAGCTTTTGCTTTAGGTTCAGGGGTACATGTGCAGGTTTGTTATATAGGTGAACTCGTGTCACGGGGCTTGTTGCACAGATTGTTTCATCACCCAGGAACTAAACCTAGTAGTTACCTTTTCTTCTTCTCCCCCTCCTCCCACCCTCCACTCTCAAGTAGGCCCCAGTGTCTGTTGTTTCTTTCTTTGCGTCCATGAGTATCCCACCCACAGGGTGGCTCACAGATTTTCACAAATAACTCTAAGGTGGATTCTCGCTAAATCAATAGGAATCATGCATGGGCACATTTTTTTCTGCTCTTTACATCATTCACCTAGTTAGTTCCTTTGCTATGTCCTACATCTGAAACTCCTCTCTGGATTCCTCATTGTTTTTCTCTCTGACCCCCTTGGTGCTTCTGTTTTTTTCATACACACTAAATCTAAACCTGAAATAGCAACAAGATCTGCCCAGATTACATTGTACCTAGGTCACTAAAGGATCAAGGAAGATTAGCTATAACAAATTTACTCTCAGCTCTCAGCCTTCTACAGACACTGTTTATCAGTCATTCCTACCAAATCTATTGACTGATAAAGAGAACATAGCCCTTGGAGCCACAGAGACCTCAAATTCAATTCTTAGTTTTACCACTTTCTTGCTCTGTGACCTTAGGCAAGTCAATTAACCTTTATAAGACTGAATATATCTGCAAAGTGGCAATAACAGCACCTACCTTGATGAGGCTGAAATTCCAAAACAGCATCATTTCAAGTTCATGATTATTTAATAGCCCCTATGCCAACTACTCATACTAGAAAACCACAGGAGTCACTGCTATATTTACTTAGACCTAACCAAAACCGTAATGTAGTCAAGCCTTCCCTGGCTTTGGAAATTTTTCCTAGAAGCCTAGACAAGACAACAATAACAACAACAACAACAACAAAAGCACTGTGATTATTCCCAGTTTTTATTTGACTATATAAAAACAGCTCTGGTCTGCAGCTCCCAATGAGACCAATGCAGAAGGCGGGTGATTTCTGCATGTCCAACTGAGGTACCAGGTTTATCTCATCGAGGCTGGTTAGACAGTGGGTGCCACCCAAGGAGGGCGAGCCAGAGCTGGGGGGGGGGGATGTTGCCTCACCCAGAAAGAGCAAGGAGTTGAGGAATTCCCTCCCTTAGCCAAGGGAAGCCATGAGGGACCCTGCCATGAGGGATGGTGCATTCCAGTCCAGATACTACACTTTTCCCATGGTCTTCTCAATCCACAGACCAGCAGATTCCCTCCGGTGCCTACACCGCCAGGGCCCTCAGTCTCAAGCACAAACTGGGCAGACACCGAGCTAGCTGCAGGAGTTTTTTTCGTACCCCAGTGGCACCTGAAAAACCAGTGAGACGGAACTCTTCACTCCCCTGGAAACAGGGCTGAATCCAGGGAGTCAAGTAGTTTTGCTCAGTGGATCCAACCCCTACGGAGCCCAGCAAGCTAAGATCCACTGGCTTGAAGTTCTCACTGCCAGCACAGCAGTCTGAAGTCAACCTGGGATGCTCGAGCTTGGTGGGTGGAGGGACTTCCGCCATTTCTGGGACTTCAGTAGTTTGTTTCACCATCACAGTGTAAACAAAGCTGCCAGGAAGTTCGGACTGGGCGGACCCCATCACAGTGCCACAAAGCAGCTGTAGCCAGACTACCTCTCTAGATTCCTCCTCTCTGGGCAGGGCATCTCTAAAAGAGAGGCAGCAGCCCCAGTCAGATAAAACCCCCATCTCCTTGGGACAGATAACCTGGGGGAAGGGGCGGCTGTGGGCACAGCTTCAGCAGACTTAAACGTTCCTGCCTACTGGCTCTGAAGAGAGCAGCTGATAACCCAGCACAGAGCTCGAGCTCTGCTAATGGACAGATCCTGCTCAGGTGGTTCCCGGATCCCCATGCCTCCTGACAGGAAGACACCTCCCAGCAGGGGTCGACAGACACCTCATATAGGAGAGCTCTGGCTGGCATCTAGCATGTGCCCCTCTGGGACGAAGCTTCCAGAGGAAGGAGCAGGCAGCAATCTTTGCTGTTCTGCAGCCTCTGCTGGTAAGACTCAGTCAAACAGGGTCTGGAGTGGACCCCCAGTGAACTCCAGCAGACCTGCAGCACAGGGGCATGGCTGTTAGAAAGAAAGCTAACAAACAGAATGCAACAGCACCAATATCAACAAAAAGGAAGACCAAGCAAAAACTCCATCCAAAGGTCACCAACAGAAAAGAGCAAAGGTAGATAAATCCATGAAGATGAGGAAAACCAGCACAAAAAGGCTGAAAATTCCAAAAACCAGAATGTCTTTTCCCCTCCAAAGTATCACAACTCCTTGTCAGCAAGGGAACAAAACTGGACGGAGAATGAGTTTGACAAACTGACAGAAGTAGGCTTCAGAAGGTGGGTAATAACAAACTTCTCCGAGCTAAAGGAGCATGTTCTAACCCAATGTAAGGAAGCTAAGAACCTTGAAAAAAGGTTAGAGGAATTTCTAACTGAATAACCAGTTTAGAGAAGAACATAAATGACCTGATGGAGCTGAAAAACACAGCACGAGAATTTCTTGAAGCATACACAAGTATCAATAGCTGAATCTATCAGGTGGAAGAAAGGATATCAGAGATTTAAGATCAACTTAATGAAATACAGTGTGAAGACAAGATTAGAGAAAAAAGAATAAAAAGGAACCAAAAAAGCCTCCAAGAAATATGGGATGATGTGAAAAGACCAAACCTATAATTGATTAATGTACCTGAAAGTGATGGGGAGAAAGGAACCAAGTTGGAAAACACACTTCAGGATATTATCCCGTAGAACTTCCCCAACATAGCAAGACAGGCCAAAATTCAATTTCAGGAAATACAGAGAACACCACAAAGATATTTCTCAAGAATAGCAACCCCAAGACACACAATCATCAGATTCACCAAGATTGAAATGAAGGAAAAAAGTTAAGGGCAGTGAGAGAGAAAGGTCAGGTTACCCACAAAGGGAAACCCATCAAAGTAACAGCGGATTTCTCTGCAGAAACCCTACAAGCCAGAAGAGAGTGGGGGCCAATATTCAACATTCTTAAAAAAAGAATTTTCAACCCAGAATTTCATATCTAGCCAAACTAAGCTTCATAAGCAAAGGAAAAATAAAATCCTTCACACACAAACAAATGCTGAGGGATTTTTGTCACCACCAGGCCTACCTTACAAGAACTTCTGAAGGAAGCACTAAATATAGGAAGAACTGGTACCAGCCACTGCAAAAACAAACCAAATTGTAAAGACCATTGATGCTATGAAGAAACTGCATCAACTAACGGGCAAATAACCAGCTAGCATCATAATGACAGGATCAAATTCACACATAACAATATTAACCTTAAGTGCAAATGGGCTAAATGCCCCAATTAAAAGGTATAGACTGGTGATTCGATAAAGAGTCAAGACCCATCAGTGTGCCATATTAAGGAGACCCATCTCATGTGCAAAGACACACATAGGCTCAAAATAAAGGGATGGAGGAAGATTTACCATGCAAATGGAAAGCAAAAAGAAAATAGCAGGGGTTGCAATCCTAGCCTCTGATGAAACGGACTTTAAACCAACAAAGAACAAAAAAGACAACAAAGGGCCTTACATAATGGTAAAGGGATCAATGCAACAATAAGAGCTAACTATCCTAAATATATATGCACACAATACAGGAGCACCCAGATTCATAAAGCAAATCCTTAGAGACCTACAAAGAGACTTAGACTCCCACAGAGTAATAGTGGGAGACTTTAACACCCAACTGTCAGTACTAAACAGATCAATGAGACAGAAAATTAACAAGGATATTCAGGACTTGAACTCAGTTCTGGACCAACCAGACCTAATAGACATCTGCAGAACTCTCCACCCCTAATCAACAGAATATACATTCTTCTCAGCACCACATCGCACTTATTCTAAAATCATCCACATAATTGGAGGTAAAACACTCCTCAGCAAATGCAAAAGAATGGAGATCATAACAAACAGTCTCTCAGGCCACAGTGCAATCAAATTAGAACTGAGAATTAAGAAACTCACTCAAAACTGCACAACTGCATGGAAACTGAACAACCTGCTCCAGAATGACTACTGGTTAAATAACAAAATTAAGGCAGAAATAAATAAGTTCTTTGAAACCAACGAGAACAAAATTACAATGCACCAGAATCTCTGGGACACAGCTAGAGCACTGTTTAGTGGGAAATTTACAGAACTAAACATCCACAGGAGAAAGCAGGAAAGATCTAAAATCAAAAACCTAACATCATAATTAAAAGAACTAGAGAAGCAAGAGTAAACAAATTCAAATGCTATCAGAAGGCAAGAAATAACTAAGATCAGAGCAGAACTAAAGGAGATAGAGTCACGAAAATCCCTTCAAAAAATCAATGAATCCAGGAGCTGGTTTTCAGAAAAGATTAACAAAGTAGATAGACCACTAACCAGACTAATAAAGAAGAAAAGAGAGAAGAATCAAATAGACACAATAAAAATAATAAAGAGGATATCACCACTCATCCCACAGAAATACAAACTACTGCCAGAGAATACTATAAACACCTCTCTGCAAATAAACTAGAAAATCTAGAAGAAACTGATAAATTTCTGGACACATAAACCCTCCCAAGACTAAATCAGGAAGAAATCGAATCCCTGAATAGACCAATAACAAGTTCTGAAATTGAGGTAGTAATTAATAGCCTACCAATAAAAAGAAGCCCAGGACCAGGCAGATTCACAGCCGACTTTTACCAAAGGTACAAAGAGGCGCTGGTACCATTCCTTCTGAAACTATTCCAAACAATAGAAAATAGAAAAAGACAGACTCCTCCCTAACTCATTTTATGAGGCCACCATCATCCTGATACCAAAACCTGGCAGAGACCCAATGGAAAAAACAAAATTTCAGGCCAATATCCCTGATGAACATCAATGCAAAAATCCTCAATAAAATACTGGCAAACCGAATTCAGCATCACATCAAAAAGCTTACCCACCATGGTCAAGTCAGCTTCATCCCTGGGGTGCAAGGCCGGTTCAACATATGCAAATCAATAAATGTAATCTGTCACATAAACTGGACCAATGACAAAAACCACATGGTTACCTGAATAGATACTGAAACGGCCTTCGATAAAATTCAACACTCCTCCATGCTAAAAATAATCAATAAACGAGATATTGATGGAATATATCTCAAAATAATAAGAGCTATTTATGACAAACCCACAGCCAATATCATACTGAATGGGAAAAAGATGGAAGCATTCCCTATGAAAAGTAGCACAAGAAAAGGATGTCCTTTCTCACCACTCCCATTCAACATAGTGTTGGAAGTTCTGGTCAGGGCAATCTGGCAAGAAAAGAAATAAAGGGTATTCAAATAGGAAAAGAGGAAGTCAAATTATCTCTGTTTGCAGATGACATGATTGTCTGTTTAGAAAATCTCATCATCTTAGCCCACAAACTCCTTAAGCTGATAAGCAACTTCAGCAAAGTCTCAGGATACAAAATCAATGTGCAAAAATCACAGGCATTCCTATATACCAATAATAGACAAACAGAGATGCAAATCACGAGTGAACTCCCATTCACAATTGCTACAAAGATAATAAAATACCTAGGAATACAACTTACAAGGGATGTGAAGGACCTCTTCAAGGGGAACAGCAAACCATTGCTGAAGGAAATAAGAGAGGACACAAACAAATAGAAAAACACTCTATGCTCATTGATAGGAAGAATCAGTATTGTGAAAATGGCCATGCTGCCCAAAGTAATTTATAGATTCAATGCTATCCCCATCAAGCTACCATTGACTTTCTTCAAAGAATTCAAAAAAGCTATTTTAAATTTCATATGGAACCAAAAAACAGCCCATATAGCCAAGGCAATTCTAAGCAAAAAGAACAAAGCTGGAGGGTTCATGCTACCTGACTTCAAACTATCCTATAAGGGCTACAGTACCAAAACCAGCAAGGTACGTGGTAACCCCAAAACAGATATATACGACTAATGGAACAGAACAGAGTCACTCAGAAATAACACTGGCACATTTTACACACCAATCTGATCTTTTCGACAAACCCTGGAATTAAAGAACAAGCATTGCAGAAAGGATTCGCCTGTTATTTAATAAATGGGTGTTGGGAAAACTGGCCTAGCCATCATGCCCAGAGAAACTGAATTGGGACCCTAATTCCTTACCTTACAAACACAAAAATTTAAACTCAATAATGAATTAAAGATTGTTAAACGTAAGACCTAAAACAGCGATAAAAACCGCTAAAAGGCTGGCAATAACATGTCAGGGACATTCCGCATGGAGCAAGGACTCTCATGGCTAAAACACAAGAAGCAATGGCCAATAAAAGCCAAAAAGTCGACAAATTGGATTTAATTGAAACTACAAGATTCCGTCCTGCACAGCAAAGAGAAACTATCAATCAGAGTGAGACAGGCGCAACCACAGAACTGTAGGAAGGGAAATTTTTGCCAATCTAGTGACTCTTGACAAAGGGCAAAGTATCCAGAATGCTATGAAGAACTTTAAACAAATTTACAAGAAAGAACATCCATCAAAAGTGGGCAAGGATATGACCAGAACTTTCTTAAAGAAGAGCTTTATGCAGTAACAACATGTGAAAAAAATCTCTTCATCACTGGTCTTAGGAAACGAATGCAAATCAACAACACTACAATGAGATACCCATTCGTCCACGCCAGTTAGGAATGGCAAGATCATTAAAAAGTTTCAGAAAACAACAGATGCTGAGAGCGACGTGCGGAGATGGGTCCTTCTCGTTGGCTGGCGAGTGTAAATTACTCAACCCATTGGTGGAAGACAAGTGTGGCGATTCAGTGATCAAGGGATCTAGAACACAAATACCATTTGACCCAGAGACTCGGCGCGAGCCTGGATACATAGCCCCGACGAAGGCATCGAAGCGATTCTGGACCAGAAGTACCATTTGGCCTGCAATCCCATTACTGGGTTACCAAAGGATTACAACAAATCATTCTACTCTAAAGACACATGCACACATTTGTTTACTGCAGCACTATTCACAATACAAAAGACTTGGAACCAACCCAAATGCCCATCAATGTTAGACTGGATAAAGAAAATGTGGCACATATACACCATGGAATACTATGCAGCTATTAAAAAGGATGAGTACCTGTCCTTTGCAGGGACATGGATGAAGCTGGAAATCATCATTCTCAGCAAACGAACACAGGAACAGAAAACCAAACACTACATGTTCTCACTCATAAGAGGGAGTTGAACAATGAGGACATACGGGCACCAGGAGGGGAACATCACACACTGGGGCCTGTCGTGGGGAGGGAGGGAGGGGATGGATAGCATTAGGACAAATACCTAATGTAGATGATGTGTTGACGGGTGCAGCAAAACACCATGGCACATATATATCCATGTAACAAAACTGTATGTTCTGCACATGTATCCCAGAACTTAAACTATAATATAAAAAATGGCATTATTAAAATCATCTAATTAAAAAACTAAAGTCAAACAAACAAACAAACAAACAAAAACACTGTAAGTGTTTAAGTTGCTTTGTTTACTATACTCACCAAGGAAAGGGAAATATTTAGCCTCCTAAGACAATGTATGCAGAATTCTGAGAGTGCCAGGGCTGGTCTGAGAAATTTTTAGGGTAAAGCTATTAATCAGAAAAGAAATGAGAGGTAAGACAATGACTCACAGATTAGAGCCATTGGGTGCTCCCAGTGAGTACTAAACTCATTTAGGCAGCTGGAGCCAGTGGGAAAAGGGAAGCACTGAGGTTAGGTCATCAAGAAGAGAGAAGAGAAGGATGATCTTTTCTCTTTTAGATTCCGATACACAAAGATAAAACCTATAGATGCAAGTTTTGGCCTGAAGCTTGAAGAGAAGGCATCAAATGGTGCCCACATGTCACATTTCTTTACCTCATGTTCCAAATGCCAATCTTTCTAAATGTGAAATATAAAGGTAGATAATAAGCATTTAATTAAATATTTATGTTGTAATAGAGGCTTTAAGGAAACTGAATACTCAAATATAAAAATGTGAATGTCATTTGGTCTCCAATGTAGTGTCTATGAGGTCCGAACCAACCTGTGCAACTTGCTCACTTAACCTTAACTGAATGGTATCAGACATCATGGCACACTTTATTCCAGTTTGAACACCATTATAACAGCTTATCTCTAAATCCACTAGATCAATAACTTGCCTAACCAATACATGGCAAGAACTCCAAATAATTCCCCAAAGGGAGATTGTTTACTGTCATTCCTGCAACTTGTCTGTGCTCTGCCTTTTCTCTGCTCATCTTACAATCCTTCTGTCTGCACTCTGCTCGCCAATTCAAAACCATTTGCTCTACTAGTCAATGTGTGACTCAGGCCATTTAAATATGCTTGGTATGAAATGACTCTTGTCTACTGCTGCCCCTACCCCACTGGTTACTTTATTCATTGTTACTGATCACTAGAATTCCTCACTATCTCATCTACTTTCAGGAAAGACTGTCCTTTATTACCTGATGTCCAGATACTGAAACCAATGTATATCTTATATTTTACTGTTTTTTTTTTTTTGTTGATGTTGTTGTTGCTATTGTTTCAAGTGGTAGGGTAAGTTTGGTAACTGTTACTCCATCTTGGGGAGAAGCAGTAGTCTCAAATTTATAAAATTTAACAGAAAAATCAGAAAATAGAAGATTATGCTTGTGAATTACCTTTAGGAATATAAATTATAACTAGATTCCTTATGTTCAAAAAGTTAAGTAGAGATATGGAATATATATTTTTTAAAAACCCAAATTGAGCTTCCACAGAAAAAAAATACAATGTCTGAAAAAAAAAAATTCTGAATGAGATTAGTGGCAGATTACATATTGCAAAAGAAACTGTTGGTGACTTAAAACATAGCCAATAGCAATAATCCACAAATAAAATTTTAAATGACAAGAGAATCCTATAAAGGGAGAAGGTGGGAGTTTAAAAAATATTTTAAGAAGTAATGACTGAAAATCTCCAAATTTGATAAAACTATAAACCAATGAACTTCAAGAAGTTCAATGAACTACAACCACAAAAACCGTGAAGAAAACTACACCAAGGCGCATCATAATCAAATTGCTGAGAGTAGTGATAAAGAGAAAATAGTAAAAGTAGCCAAACAAGGGAAAAATGAAACATTATGTACAAATAAATTAAGCTAAGAATGACAACATATTTCTTGTCAGAAAAAAAATGTAAGTGCAAAGAAGCCAATGAAGTAATATGTTGAAGGTACTAAAAAAAAAAAAAAAAAAAAAAAAAACCCTGATGACCTATGATTCTATACCCAGCAACAATATCTTTTCAAAGTTAAGGTATAAAATAAGGACATGTTTAGACATACAAAACCTGAAAGAATTAATCAATAGCAGACCCACACTAAAAGACATGTTAAAGGAATTCCTTTGGGAACAAGGAAAATGATTTAAGATAGAGATACGAATCAAAGGAATGAAAAGTATCAAAAATGGTAACTATATGTGTAAATATATGAGATTTTTTTCTTAATTTTTAGCTTTATATCGAAGTGCTTAAGAACAAAGAATATTACCAGAGATCAAAGGGCAATTTTATGATGCAGAGCTGAAAAATTTCACCACTCCTTCTTTCAGTAATTATTTTTAAGCGGACTGAAAGTCAGGAAGGATATGATGGACTTGAACAACACTATTGAACCATGAAGCAAACTGACCTAACTGACATTTATAGAACACTCCACCGCTCCACCTAATAACAGAATACACATTATTTTCATGTGGGTACAGATCATTTCTCAAGATAAATCAAATTTTGGTCATAAAATAAGTCTCAATAATTTTAAAAGGATTCAAGTCATACAAAACGTATTCTATGACCACAATGAAATTAAATTAGAAATCAATAACAGAAAGATCTTTGAGAAGTCCCCCAAAATTTAGAACTTAGATAATACAGTTTTAAATAACTCTCTGGTCAAGGAAGAAATAAAATTGTAAATTTAATTATTTAAGAAAGACTTGTGAAATTAAAAACACAGCACATCAAACTTTATAACAGAAATTTATTAATTTATAAAGAAATGTCACAGATCAATGACCTCAGATTCTATTTTCAGTATAGTTCTAGCAAGTTAATAACTTCTAAATTGAAGGAGCAATATATAATAACCTGAGCAAATTAATCATTTTAAAACATCAGCACCTTCATCCACTTCCAAATTGCAAAAACTTGAGAAAGAAGAATGCTGAACTTAGATAACCCAAGCAGGACCCTGGAAAACAACCAATGACACAGTCAGTACCTGTCAGGCTTCCCAAGCTTTAATGAGAAAACGGGTCTTCCCTCTTTCTCGTCCCATACAGTCATGCATCCACTGTCAGTCCTCACTCAGCTACTTTGTTAGCCTTTGTCAAGTACCCATTCCATGGTCCTGGATTAGGTGCTTAGGGTGCAAAGATGGATGGACACAGCCCCAAAGACAGACTGTTCAAATAGGGTGATGAGTGTTATGCTGTAGGATGGACAGCCCAGAGAGGACAGATATCTTGCCTTGGTCAACAAAGGCACTTCAACTGACACTGGAAGGATACAAAGCAGCTAAGCAGGTGAAAGAGGGGGTATAGGAATTGTAAAACAGGGAACTGCATGTGCAGAGGCCTAAGGGTCATATAGAGAGAGCACGGTGTACCCAAAGACTACAAGCCATCTGGAATGCAGAATGCACGAAATGACAATGTGGGCATAGGCAAAGGGCCAGGCTGCTATATGCTGCATCAGCCCTGGGGGAAAAAAATCAAGTAATCCTATCTGCCATGTCTTGGATACCTACTGTACACGAGGGATTATAGTAAGCATTTTATAAATATTGTCTCAGTTAATCCTCACCAAATCCTAAATGGTTAAGTAGGATTTCTTTCTCTGTATTGCATTTTAATTACGAAACTAATATATGCTTGTTGCAACAAGTCAAATTTTCCCTACAATCATAACCCTCAGCAAAAGTAGTAATGTGGTTTATATTCTTCCTCATACTTCTCAATGCTCACACAGCAAATATAAATGTACAAACAAATATATGTATATATAAATTAGTTTATACTATACACATTCTTTGTCAACAACTTTTAAAATATAGCCACATATACAGACATCCTTTCAGGTCAGTACGTACAGAGATAAATCCTCATTTAAACATTCTGAATGCATCAGAATTCATTCCACCATTCCTCTACTGGTGAACATTCAGGTTTTTTTCCCCCTCTACAACAAACAATGCTAAAATAAACACATCTTTGTGAATATATCCTTAGGTACCGACGCTTTCATTTTGTAGGATAGACTCCCCAAAGTAGGCACACACATTAAAATTTTAGAGACACTGTAATGCTAAATTATTATGTTCTTTACACCTATTCATTTTTATACCTCTGCAAAGTTGCAGAAAATAAATTGCTTTTCCCGACAACTTTTTGAGCCTTGTGGAGAATGATGAGGTCCTCATTCAGGTTTTCTTTTTTTATGGTCAATCTGAAGGTTTTAGCCTGAATTTTACACACCTGAACAATGAGACAAAAAGAATAGTGAATGATAAAATATCTCTTTATACCCACATCCCTTCGCTTACTGCTGAGGGACTCCTTGCTTCCTGCTTGGGCTGAGCAGGTGCTAGGCCATCAGGCTGCCAGATTCTAGGTGGAGAAGTCATCAAATTATGAATGAACGCCTGTCATCATGGTCACATGACCCTTCTGACTGAGCCAATCAAGTCAAAATGTATTGCCATAACTACAGCTTCATTTTTAGACATATAAACCGACATATCCTTAAAACTATTTGCTACATCATATATTTTTTGCTTCTGTTATTTCTAACTAGGTTTGGAGTATACGGCAGAAATGGCATTTTAAAAAAGACAAAGACAAAAGGGAAAAATTCTGAAGTCCAAAGCTAAAGCATAAACCTTGTTTCAAAACGAAGTAATTTGTTTTCCTTATTTTAACACAACTGCATGAGTTTTTGACTAGCAGATGAGGACAAACTTAAAGGACCTGAGTTTCAAATATTTAGTAGCATTGTTACTGCAGGGCTTTAAGAAGTTCCCTGTTGTCTTGCGTAACTTTTGGGCAGTGTCAGAAGCATGTGCTAAAGGTACTCCTTCTACTGGGCCTTTGTCTGCACCATTTCCAATTCCACCTTGATATCACATTACCTTTCAATGTAACTGACTTTTGAATCAGCTCCACGTTAGTGCTACATTTCCTCGATGTGCCCAGACTTTCAATTCTCCCCCCTTCATATCCTACCAAAATGTACTCTTGAGGAAAACTGCCCACGTATTCTATCTCGTGTGGCCAAGTTTAGGCAGCTCATGAGACTTAATATCCTATAAGTGGTGCGAGATGGCATCTAAACAAAGGAACAAATAATAATAACAATAATAATAAATGTTTAGCGTTTCACAGTTACAAATATAACATATTTAATACTATAACATATAAATATAAATAATGTTATAATATATAAATAATAACATACACAATAGTAAATGTTTCAGTGCCACAGTTGAGAACTGTGGAACTCTAAACATGAGCAAACAGGAGAGGTGTGAGTGGTGGCTGTGGCACCAAGACAGCCACTTCTTCTGCATTAGCATAAAGCCATTCCTAGAATGAGAAACACTCTTTCATGAATCACCACATTACACTTGGACAAATCAATCCTTACCTTGCTAAAAAATAAAATAAAATAAAAAGTCACTGTGGCACTATCTTGCTTAACCCCGTAGTTGACTCTGCATCCCACTGGGACAAAACCTAAGCCCCAACCCTTAGCTCCCATCATGGCGCCCACTTGTGCTCCTAGGAAGGAGCATCTGGTGCCTTTTCCTCTGTGGCCTGGCACACACTTCCCCACCTTACTCAGTGGTAAAATTCTATTCATTCATCTTTATACTTGGCTCAGTGAGCACCTGTTCTGCCAATCCTTCCTTAGTCTCCCCTCCAAGCTCCCTCACTCTGACCTCTACTCTCAGTGCTGCCAGATCATGTTGTCATGATGTTTTCCTGTCTGGGCTCTCCTAGCACTGCTGTGCTCCTGGAGAGCAGGGACCATGTCTCTTTCATGACTGTAGCTCTCAGGGGCCCAGCAAGCAGCCCTCAATAAACACTTTTTGAATGTACTTAGTTTCTGCAAAGTGACCAAGGGAGGACCAAGGATCCCAGTCTTACAGACTCACACTTTGTTCTCAAATTCCCCAAAGTGACACTTTGGAATGAGTATCAGTCTCCTGAAGCCCCATCTGAGAGTGGAGGCTTTAATGTGTTTTCAGTTTCCTGTACACCTCCCAACCTACCCAGGAAAGTCAGTCATTTTCCTGCCTGGTGTGCTTCACAACCACCACTGTGTAACACAAAGGATAACAACACGGGCTCTGGTCAGACTGTCTGGACTCACAGCCTCGCTCGCTGCTCATGAGCTCACTTGTGGTCTTGTACAAATTACTAAACTTTTCTGAGCCTTGGTTTCCTCATCTGAAAAATGGGTATAACGATGGAGCTGCTGGGGGGATTAAATTATTATATAAAATGGTTAAAGTGGTGTTGGGCACATGATACTTCAAGAAATGTTAGCCATTATTATAATTATTAAATCTGAAATCATTTGATGTCCTTGAACATTATTCAAATTTATATATATGCAAATCCCCCTAATGTATGCTCACTGATGCCAACATTAATCATATCAGAATTTGCTCCATAAGCATATTTCGAGCATAGGCTAACGTGTTTGTATGCATAGGACTTCAACAGCTCCCGTTTCACAAACTAGAAGTAAGAATGTTTTTCAGTGAACTTTGCCCTGGCAGTTAACAAATGATAAGAAAGTTCATTCAGCGGGATTTTACAGGCAGCTAAATTGCCCCAAGTTTAGACTACCTGAAGCTGTTACAGCAAAGCTCACCCTGGCAGCTGGGGCACCAAATCCATGACCTCTGCTAGCTAATATGAAGTGGGGAGGGGGCCGAAGGAAGAGGAGACTCGCATGAAGAGAGAATGTGAAATGAAATAGCAAGTGGTCCTCTGACTTTCTGAGGATTCTCTCGGGAAAAACATACCAGCTTGTGAAACATGAGCTTTAAGAAGAGTTGCCTATTTACTTTTCCCCATTCATTTTTTTTTGTATATATAATTTCTGCAGCATTATTCAGTCATCATTTAAGATTATTACCACAGCTTGCTAACAAGCCAAACTGCACTCAAAAGCATCTCAGAAGAGGAACTCACTTTTCTATCACAACAAAAGTGTTTCCCAGTTTACACCAAAACCAATATATCAAAAGAACCATTTCTCCATATATCATGGAATTAACTGGTCAGCAGTGCATGACAAAATTCAAGTTTCCCTCAGATTCTGTGGTCATTTTACAGACCCAATTTACCAAAGACTTGACACTTTTTCACAAATTAACTTCAGTCTGCCCAAAGTGTATCCGAAGCTCTATTTAAAACAGACATCTTTTACTTTTGCATTACTTTTATGTGATTCCAGTTTCAATCAGCCAACCCACTGTCAAAAGTATTAACTACATTCTCACTTCACTGTTAGAATAAAATGGAGAATGCATTCTACTCCAAACTAAAGGTTAAACTTAGCATTTAATTATCTTTAGCTCCAGGATTATTCAAGGGAGTTCCAAGGGAACAAGAATATAATAAAGGAGTAATATTCCAAGTTCGATAGTGGTTTTGGACTGAATTGTTTTTCTCCCAAACTCATTTGTTGAAGCCCTAACCCCCAGTAACTCAGAATGTGACTGTCTTTGAAGATATAGCCTTAGAGAGGTAATTAAGTTAAAACTATGCCATTAGGATGGGTCCTAATCCAACCTGAATGATGTCTTTATAAGAAAAGGAAATTAGAATACAAAAAGAGACACCAAGGACATGTTGCATGTTGCAGGCACAGAGGAAAGACCACGTGAAGAGGCAGAAAGAGGGTGGTCATCTGCAAGCCAAGAAGCAAGGCCTCAGAGAAAACCAACCCTGCTGTCACCTTGATCTTTGACTTCCAGCCTCCAGAACTGTGAGATGATAAATTTCTGTTGTTTAAGCCACTCACAACAACCCAACATGTTGTTATGGCAGCCCTAGCAAATTAATAAAATAGTCTAAGAATTCAGGTGTGAATTCAAAATACTCTATGGAATAGGAAATAATTCAGAATACTCTATGAAGTAGGAAACCAAATTCCTAAACTTTGTGCCATATTCCAAGAGATCATCATAAGGAAAATTAAATACTCCTCATTGGTCCTTCTTCCTTTGTCCACTCACCCAGACCTCTTAGGCTACATGGAGCAGTTGCTGAAACTCCATCCTCTTCTGCTCTTCCCAGATGTGATCTCTAGGGTCCAGCTGTTTTTCTCCCTCAATCCTTCTCAGTGGTATATCAGAATCACTGGAGAGCTTGTGAAAACAGAGTATTGGGCCCCACCCTCAGAGTTTCTGATCCAATAGGTCTGAGATGGGGCCCACAAATTTACACTTCCAAAATAGTGCAAATGATACTGATGCTTTGAGAACCACTGTAGCATATACCAGGTTGTCAGCAATCCCTACCCTCAGCCATACCTGCAACCAAAAACAGTGCCATACACCCTTAGGGCCCTGCTTGGGTTTGGCAGGCTAAGCTTATAAATTAATTTATGCCAATGTAGAGCAATATATTACCCCTTACAGGGTATTTGATTTTATAGAGTCATTTAGAGAGAGTATTAATGATGGCTATAAATACCTTGCTATAAGTCATAAGTAAACTGTATTCTTGAGGGCAAGCCAATTGCTATGATAAGTAACCCCCACTCCCAGTGGCTTAACTCAGTAAGCATTTATGTCTCACTGACAATCTAATGCAGATTGTGTGGTGGAATGGTTACTGTGTGTGTGTGTGCTCCAAGCAGCCGTTCAGGGACCCAGGGTTCTTTCATCTAGTGGATCTTGTATTTGGCAAGCAGATGAGGGAAGAGCATAGGATCTGTGGGAATTTCTTAGAAGGTAGGCTTTTCACGCACATTCCACATCCCCTTTATTTCCACCCATATTTCACTGGACAGAACTCAGTCATATAATCACCTTACTATGAGGAACAATGAGAAATATAGTCTAGCTGAGAGGAAAAAGTATAAAGTTTATTGAACAACCAATCAGTCCCTGCCACATGAGCTTTCCATGGACCCTGAAATCATGAAGCCAAGGCAATTTCAAAAGGCCAGCCAAGCAGACTTAGGTCACTTGCCATTCTTGGAGAGCTGTGCCACTATGCTAATTGTCCTTCATAGTGCCTAGCCATAAAACAGGGTGTTTTAGTATCCATGCAATCTCAGCTGAATTAAAAAAAAAAAAAACAGTCTTGGGCTAAGCATGTCAAAATGGTCAATAATCATGTATCTAAACCAGTTAATATGTAAGCAAGAAACTGCTGGAGAAAAAGACAAGAGGAGGAGACATGTTCCTGCATATCTGCCAGGAACAGAGTTATCTATCATACACAAATTTTATCACTTAGCCTTGATGACCCTAAAAAATGTGTGTTGTTATTCTGACTTTACAAATGAAGAAAGGAAGGCTCAGTGGAGGTGAGTAAGTTGACCTAGAAAGACTAAGTTGGGTCAAGATTTGAACCTAAGACTGTCCTACTGCAGTGTTCAGCCCACTTTTTGTCTTTACCATACTGCCTCAACTTTGGCAATACAAGTTGTTTACCTTTTAATTGGTTAACTTAAATCAACTAAATCTATCACAGATTATTATTTGGTTCCCAGAAAAAACCTGTTGACTGCCCTCTTCACTCCTAAGTCACCAGCTTTAGAAAGAGAGTACTCCACTTTACTCTCACCAGATGGGTCCTTGCATACCTTGGCCTCCCTGAACCTCAGTAACCTCATCCATAAAATGGGAATCATCTCACTGCCTTGTGAAGATACATGAAATAATGCATGTCAGAGCACCTGGGACCTCATTTCTTGGCAAGTGCCAGTTTCTTCTTGACTCTCCCATGTGATGTTGGCAGGAGGCGTCGGCTGCTGTGAACTGACATGGACAAGGGAGAGGGGCTGGATAAGGAGACGCATGAGTACCCTCAGATAATGTTATGAGCCTATGCCAAGTCCTTTGTGCACACGGGCACTTTCTAAGTGTGTGGACGTGGTGAGGTGATGGTGATGCCAAGGAAACCAAGTGTAATACATGGGAGTGCAAGGCATATTCCAAGTTTTGTCCTGGCTCTTCCAGCCCTTCTTGATGACCAAGTACTGGCCAGGATCATGCTGAGAACAGAGCCAGACCCAAGATATCCAGATCCCTCTGCTTCCCATGGTGGACTCCTGCAGGACCACACTCAGGGCAAACAGAACCACACAGTGGGACCCATCTATCCCTCCTACCCTATCACTCATCCCTCCCTACAGCATTGCTCAGGGATTTCCTCCAGCCGCCTTGTAAAGCCCCTACCCACCCTTAGGCTATCCTTCCAAACCCATGTGGCAACTAGAAGCCATCTTTCTGCCTTCTGTGCTGCCAGGGTCCTCTGAATTTACACCTTCTCATGGCACTTAACCGTCCTGTTCATTGCACTAAAGATGAGTAACCATGCCCCTGCAGAGGCAGAATAGTAAAGAAAAGAAGGGCTTTTGTGTTCACAGAGCCCAGCCACTTTCCAGATAGGAGACTCTAAGCCAGTCACTCCATCTTTCTAACTCTCAATATTCTAATCTGTAGAACGGGAGTAAAAGCATGAACCTCATGGGGTTCTCAGGAGAATTCAGCATCTAGCCCAGTGCCTGGCAAATTGAATTATAAATACTCACAAAATGGGGGTTCACTTTGCCCCCTTCTCCATGCACTTGCAGAATTCTTGAAAGCAGATATGTTCCTAATTCACCCTGGTGTTTCCAATGCTCCATGCAGACTGGGTACCCAACAAATGTTTGTAGAATAAAGAGTGAATATACTCAGAGCACAGTCATTTACTGAACATGAATGAACAGATTAATTGCTCTGTTTTCTCAAATGTCTTTCTTTTCTCATGTCTTTCCTCTCAAAAGATGATTAAGAGGACATGATCTCTCAAGTTCTTAGGAGAGAAAAATTAAACAAGTCAGAATTGCTCACTAATTTTCAAGGCTCATCCAAGCTTAGGCTGCCCCCCTGGGAGACATTATAGTGGCCCTGAGGGAGGCGGCGCAGCTGCTGCTCCAGCCTGCCACTCGTCTCTGTATTCTGCGGAGACAGAGGCCATGCCGGGGGACCCACAAGCTGCTGGGAAGTGGTGACTGAGCTCTTGCTTTGAAAGGCCCACGTGGAAGCTGCTAGCAGTAGCCACAGGAACAGCCAAGGCAAGATGGGCTAAGCCAGCATGCCCGGACACTTTGGATTTCTGAAGACAGTTCCAATGGCCGAGGTCTGGGACTTCCTCTCTGGCTAAGGAAGCTTTTTCTTGTGAATGTGATGTGACTTTTGGCTCAGAATATGAGGTTCCCATGGCTTGTTTCCCATAGCATGAAGTAGGTTTAAGTATGCTTTAGTTCTATGTTGATGTCATCGCAATGAGGCTCAGGAACCTGGGAAGGGTGGGAGATCGGTTCTCCAGGGTGCTCAGGAGGTTACCCGCTACCAGTCCTGCAGTGCTCACCCCAAAGTACCTACAAGATTTGGATGGAGCTGTGGAAGCTAAGAGAAAGAGACAGAGAGAGTGTGCACAAGGAAGGGTCTAGAACTCACACCATGGACTGCCAGGGCTAGAGACAGCTGGAGTTGTAATAATTATAGGAATAACAAGTAGAGTATACTCAGCACCCACTGAACAGCAGGCAAAGTGCTACACACAGGCTTTTCCTTGCTTATCTCATTTGATCTTCCCAACAACCTCATGAGGCAGGCCCAAACATTTCAGAATCAAGTCTTTCTTGAGACAGATTCCTAGACCCTTACCTAAAGATTCTGATTCCAGAGGACTGCAGTGGAGCCTATGAATGCACATTTCTTAGTAGTTTCCTGGTGAAGCTGCTACTGCTGCTCTGGAAACCACTCTCCGAAAATCAAGGTCTAGGGCAAACTTACACATGCTAGATCTTAATCCTACCAGATCAGGAGTTAGAAAACAAATGGAGAAGGTAAAGAATTGTCAAGAAAACCAAAGGTGTTTGTACTGATGTCAACCTTAAGCTCTCTGGAACAGGAAGTACCTACCACCTTCTCTCTGGATCTACTAATCATTACTCATTTTTTTCCTCAAGGATTTTAACAGTATCACCTATAATTCTTATCTGACCAAATTTAAAACCAGGAAAACAGTTTACTATGGAGTTCAAGTAGCTCTGGAACCCCATTGTAGTTTCCTGTCTCCCTGTGTGGTTGGTCAGGGATGATTTTCTGCAACCATTTCACCCAAGGTCAAAATGGACCTGACGTGGTAGGTAGGCCTAAGGTTATCACAGAAAAAGCATTCCTGGGTGATTACAGAACTGGATCTAGTCCTAGGTCTGCCACCTGCAGCTGTGTGGTCTTGGACAAGTTGCTTTACCTCTCTGAGTTATTGATGTGCTTCAATTTACCTTCTAGCTCTATCTAAAGTTAATCTCCGTGGCTGGGCCCCGAAGACTGACAATGTGCACACTGAGCTGTTTCCAGTGTCTCCCATCAGCTTTGAACTTACAGTTTTTTTACCCTCCCCTTGGCCTTCTGACTCTGGGATTTGAGCCCCTGTTTTTCCTCTGAATGCTGGCTGGGCTTCCCCTCCAGGTCTCAGCACTCCAGGTGTTCCTGCTGTTGACAGGCCCTAGATCCCTGGATGCCAGAACTGGGGAGGCCTGCAAATTCCAGAAACAAAGGGGAGAAGGAGCCTTGTCAATAGTGGAACTCTATCCCCTCTCCTGCTTTCTTTCCATTACTTCCCATTATCTCTAAGAAGGCGGGCGAGGACCCTAGCATGCCTTCCTTAAGGAAAGAGATTATAGTAACAGTGACATTCTAGCTAATCTTCCTATACACATTTATGACTCCTGTTTTAATTAACTAGCCAAGAGCCAGAATGGCTTCATAAGTGAACTAGGGCTACTTTCGGAAATTTCAGCCTGATTCTGCCCTCACAATCCATACTCTAGACCCAACTTACATGGTTCCTTCAGCACCTACAGAGTGAGGTATCTTCAGTATGGGCCAAACCACACTCACCTAATCCTCACCTCTGCTTTCTACACAGAAGCCAGCACGGTTCTTTCTTCTTTGACTAGGAAAGCTGCATGAACAATGGTTAAACAGAACTCTTTTCTATTTTATTTGAGGGACATCAATGGGAAGAGATTATACCTAACATCTGAGAAAAAAACAGAGAAGGAGGAGAGTTACAGCACAGCAGAGAGAAGCTGAAGGGGAATCCGAGTCCCAGGAAGAGGCCTGGGGAGCGGCACCCACCGTCTCTGCCTTATGGAGGAGTTCCCCACACCTGCAGAGCCCACCCCTCTCTGGTTTACAGCCAGGTACACACATGCCCACATTCAGTAGAATTCATAAAACCAAGGCAGAGCGCGAGCATCTGTGTCTGGGCTTGGTGTTTACAAGCCTCCCCTTGGGCCATGTGTAGTAACTCCTGTGGTCTGCCCTAGGGTCCCCTGAATCTGGCGTGCCTATGTGGAATGTTACTATTTCCTCTACCCTTGCAAATTTCCTTTAATCTCAACTCAGCATTTCTACTTGTAAGCCTGCTGGCCATTTGCTGTTTTGTGTCTGTATTGAGTTCTTGAAAGCTGGACTCACTCGATTCCCTGGAATTAGGGTACTTATTATAGAGACACTTGAGAGACAGGATCCTCAATATGTGGCAGTTACTGGTCCCCCGCCCCCCAACATCCACACCCGCATCTTCATGTGGATGCACACTGCTGGCCTCACTCACGCCATTGCCACACATGTCCCTTCATGCCAGAGAGAGAGAGAGAGGGGAGAGAGAGAGAAATATTAGTCAAAGATAAAACCACCTACACAGGAAACATTCAGTACCCCCCACGCCACCCCATGATGGCTTTATCTAAAGAAGATTTAAATTTCAAATGGTAAAATATGCATTTAAATTTCCCCAGCCTTCCATCAGTCCACCTCTGACCCTACCTTCTGCTGCAACTTGAGTAAACTTGAACTAGTAAATAGAAGTAATATTATATTTTAAAAATTTGTTTATGAGAAAAAAAAAAAGCATAACGGTGGGGAAGTCCACTGGCAGGAGTTCCCTTATTCATTCAGCATGAATAACAGTGAAGACACAATCACAACTCCACATTTTAGCAACAGCATAAACCAAACCAGGCAGCAAGTGGGCAATTCCCTTCTGTTCCAATACGCCCCAATTAACACAAACTGAGGAAGGAATAAATTTAAGCAGAAACAGCTTATCAACATACAATTAGCACTCAATAATTTATCCCTGTAATGCCAGATCAAATAAAAACATTGTGTCATAAATCACTTACTCATGTACGCCACCAACCCCTATGCTAAAATGATCTTTTCGTTGATTTGTTTTCTATTCACCACCCTTACGCCACAATAGGTTTTTCTTTCTTTCTTTCTGAGATCCAAGACAGTCAGGCAGCTGAAGTGGCATTTTCTACTCTCCAGAGTCAAGGCTACATTAACCATAAACAGAAGTATAAGGAGGACCAGCTCCGACCCCATAGAACATGCGTCTACCTCCAAATAGGACAGCCACCGACAGCTGCAAATAAATAGGTGTCTGGTCCTCCAAAATTTCTAAGGAAGGGAATTCCTCATTTAGCCTTTCTAAAGTATTTTCAGATTTCAATCCTTACAGGTAAAATAATTTTCATAAATCTTCCATCCATAGCCTCTACTGCATTTAAATCAACTGATGCTGGTTCTATGGAGATAAAAACCAGCCTGTCGTCATTTTCTTTATAATAACTTCTGTAAATCTACAGACAATCATTAGGTCCCTTGAATGCCTTTTTCCTTGGTTCCTTCACCACCAAATCTTAGTCCTTTAAGTCTTTTGTGTTGTCCACCATCTCTTTGTAACCAAATGTTTCTCCATCCTTTTCCTGCTAACCTTGTTTCCCAGACTCCCTTGCAACTGATTTAGCCAAAGAACCCCAGTGGATTCTTCAATTCTCTTTGCGGTAGGCAGAATAATGCCTTTCCCCAAGGAAGTCCACATCCTAATCCCCAGAATTTTTTAATATGTTACCTTACGTGGCAAAGAGCTTGGCAGATGTGATTAAGCTAAGGATCTGGAGATAGGAAGACTATCCTGACTTATTCAGGTGGCACCACAGTTATCACAAGGGTCCTTATAAGTGAGAGAGAGATGCAGTAGAATTGGAGGAGATGTGAAGGCAGATGCAGAGAGGAGAGGGGTATAGACAGGGGCCCAAGAAATGTAGGCGCCTCTAGGAGACAGGAAAGGCAAGGTACAGATTCTCCCCTAGGGCCTCCAGGAGTGCAGCCTCCCAACACTGTGATTTTAGCTCAGTGAAAGTGGTTTTGAATTTCTGGCCTCTGAAATGGTAAGACAACACAATTACGTTGTTTTAAGTCATATAGTTTGTGGTAATTTGTTACAGCAGCAATCAGAAACATTCTCTTTGAGGTGTCTAGCTCTTTATCTCTTCCAAGCTAAAGAGCGTAAGTTTCATTCCAAAACTTAAGTTCTGATGTAGTCTGCACACTTGGAAATATCTAAAGAGCTCAGAAGGCAGCAATCACTGAGAATGGAAGGCATTCAATTTCCAGAAACCTGGATGTGAAGATCTTCTACTTAGCCTTCTCTAGCTTTTTGTTTCTTTCCATTATAGAAATTTTCTAATATATACAAAAGTAGAGAGAGTAGCATCACAATCCCCTATGTACCCACCATCTTAGCTTCAATGACTATGAACTCATGAGCAATCATGAATCCTCTGCATCCCTATAATTCCCCCTTCCCTGGGTTATTTTGAAGCAAATTCCAGATATCATTTCCTCACAAATACTTCAATATCTATCTATAACTGATAAAAGATAATGGTTCTTTTTAAAATATGACCACAAAACTATTGTTGAACCAAAAGAAAATTGATATTAATTTCTCACATAATTAAGTATACAGCCAGTGTTGAAATTTCCCTAATTGTCTCACGATTTTATTTGCATTGGGATCCAAAAAGGACCCTCCATTGAAATTATTTAATATGTTTCTCAAACGTCTTTTAATCTATAGACTTCCCTCCACCACTTCTTCTTACAACTTACATGTCAAAATCCACATTATATATTATATGTTAAAGTCCACAGTCTGAGTTTTATGACTTCATTCCATGATGTTTAACATGTTCACTGTTGTGTATAATTTGGTAGTTAGTTCTAGTGGATTTATTAGACTCAGGTTCAATTCTTTTGGCAAGAATATGTCATAAGTGGTATTGTGTATTTCACCACACTTTCTGGTTCACTCTCTTTTTGTCATGTTAGCAACCATTAATGAACACTGCCTACATCTACTAATTTATTAGGGATTACAGAATAATGAGATTATTTTTTGTAGAAATAGGGTCTTGCTATATTGCCCAGGCTGATCTCAAAACCCTTGCTTCAAGTCATCTTCTCACCTCAGTCTGCCAAAGCACTGGGATTACAGGCATGGGCCACCATGCCCAGCCTCCTGGAATGATGAGATTCAAATTCTGTTTTCCCTTCTTTATTATCTAGAATCCTTTTACAAACAGTAATTTTCCCTAATCGATTATTTGGTTACTGTGAGATACAGTTCACGTAAGAAAGGCAGAATAAAATAATGATTCATCCACTGTATTTAACAGTTTTCAAAATAATTAGTTTGGTCAGGTGTGGTGTACACTTATAATCCCAGCAACTTGGGAGGCTGAGGCAGGAAGATTGCTTGAGCCCAGGGATTCGAGGTTGCAGTAAGCTATGATTGCACCATTGCACTCCAGCCTGGGCAACAGAGTGAGACCACATCAAGAAAGAAAGAAACAAAGAAAGAAAGAAAGAAAGAAAGAAAGAAAGAAAGAAAGAAAGAAAGGAAGGAAGGAAGGAAGGAAGGAAGGAAGGAAGGAAGGAAGGAAGGAGAGAGGAAAGAAAGAAAAAGAGAAGAGAGAAAGATACAGAGAGAGAGAAAGAGAGAGGGAGAATAAGGAAAGAAGGGAGGAAGGGAGGGAGGAAGGAAGGAAGGAAGGAAGGAAGGAAGGAAGGAAGGAAGGAAGGAAGGGAGGAAATTATAATGTGTTGGCTTCTGGGCATCCTTCAAAGGTGGCTGATAATGTTGCCTGTGTTTTTATAACAATAAAAAGATTGATGCAAACGTAATTGCAGAATTATCTCATGTATTCAAACATATTTTATGTGCTTCAAACCAATATAGTTATTACTCTTACTAATATTCAAATTGACCCATAATTAGCCAGTGGAAACTTCTTCAAGTTAGGTCCTATGATTTTCTGATGCAACATGAATGGTCTTTGATAGCTTTCTTGCTCTGTAATATGGTAAAATGATCCAGTATCATCTTGTATATCTCCTGCCCCCAGCCTGGAATCAACCATTTCCCACAAGAAGCCCTAGGTCTTGGGAAAATACACTTAGAGATGACAATCTGTATGCTAAAGACACTCATTGCTAATAGATTGGTCATTGTTTCCAGGCCTCTTTGGTAAAGAGAGCTAGGAAATATATTTTTAAAGAAAATATTTCATGAGTTTAAACTGTTCATTCCAATTCCGGGTCAGTTCTATGGAGTTTTAAACTTAAGCTCATTAATCTTACATCTGTATTTTCTATTTCCCACTCTGTAAAACATGATACACAGTGACACTAACATCATTATTCACTTACTTGACCTTAGAATACTCCAGAAGAGTCTCTGAAAACAATACTAACACTTCTGCCTACAATAGTATCAATGAAAACAGTTCAAGGTGCTTTTTTTCCTTGTTTTTGCTTCGTTATGTTTTAGTGCAGTCCTTTGTGTTCTGAGGACGTAAACCACTAGGGCTAGATAGGACTAGAGAGGGTAGATAGGGCTGGTTTATGCACACCTAGTTTACCATTTGCTCTATCTTACATAAGCAATTTTTAAGCTATAATTTATTTCACTTTATAATTAATAGAATAATTCAATAGATCTAATTTGTCTTTTATCTGTGAAAATCATGTGATTGACTTTTATAAATTCTACCCTATCTATAAGTTGGTGTCTACATTAGGAAATAGAAACCATTTCATTCCAAATGGGAGGTAAGGATTTAATATAGAGAATTGATTACAAAAAATATCAAATGACCTGTAAGTGCAAAAAAAAAAAAAAAAAAAAAGTTTAGCCAAAACTTTATAACTGCAAGAAAATGCTAAGACTGGAAAAGTGAAAGGGGAAAGTCATGTTACTCAGAGCCCATGAGCTCATCCACACCATGGAATACCATGGCTGCTGAGTGAAAACCCACGAGAAAGCACATTCCCACTGATGTTGCTGCCTAAAGCACAACCACATCAGGGTCCTTCCATCTTCTAATCTCACCTGAGTGCCTCTTATTGGTGCAACCAACAAAACTTAGCAAGCAAAGGGGTCTGAGTCATGTAGGAAGCAGGTTTCCAATCCCAGAAATGGGAGAGAATTGAAAGGCAGTAAGGAGCAGAGTATCAACCAACAATCTATCTATCTGCAGCTCACTGTCCGGAGGTCAACACTTAGATACACTTTTCAGTCGAAGCAATGGACTTGCCTGGTTCCTCTTAAGATCCATGGCTCAGGATCGAGATTAAGGGCATAATCTCTGGTAAACACATGGAAAAAAAACAACTTACATGAACAAATCTAAAACAATAGCATTGGCCTTGCTAATATCAAACAATACTCATCTTCTCTTCTATTCTCCATCCTCCAGCCCCTAAATACCAGCAAAGCAAGGGTCATATGCTAGATATATGGATATCTAGGCTCAGAGAAGCTAAGTAACTTGCTTTTGAAATTTATTCTTTTTAATTCTTTCATGAGGAATTATTTACCAATTAAATAGGACAGCAGCCCAAGTAGAAACAGAGACATACACTGAAATCTGTTAGCATCAACTGTTACAGTCATTCTTCTCTAGATGACATATTGTTGCTATATATAGTTTAGATATGAGTAATGAGAATGTGATTGCAAGCCAATATTTAGGGAAAAGCTAGGCTCATCACGACTGCTGCTCTGATGGAATGTCTTGGTGATGGATTTAGTCTTATATTTTCTCAATTTATTTTTCTCTGGGATGCTTTTCTATTGAGGGTATTAAATGACTTACATTTCATGGACAGAGAAGGACACTTATTAATTGTGAAATCTTGGGCAAGTTATTTAATCTTTCCAAGCTTCCTCATCTATGAAATGGGGATAATAATAGTATCTACCTCACACAGTTATTTATGAGGATTAAATGAAACAATGCCTATAAAGAATTTGGAATAGGACCTGACATATGTAACTACTTAATAAAGTGGGCTGTTCTTATTCTTGCTAGAGAAATGCTAAGAAATAAATGGTCATTTTAATTGTCAGCTAAAAGTAATCCTATTTGAACATTTCTTCTTATAAATTATAGATAATACTCAATCCAGGAGAAGTTAATGATGCCAGTAAAAGAGTCACTGAAAGTAGGAAGAAAATCTGATATAAATAAAGGGTTAAGGCAAATACAGAGGTCTTCATGCTCTAGAGTCAAAGAATCTATGCTCCTCCGAGACCAATAAGGAGGATAATCACGAATTTAAGTAATTTTTTTTTTTTTTTTTGAGATGGAGTCTCGCTCTGTCACCCAGGCTGGAGTGTAGTGGCCGGATCCTGGCTCACTGTAAGCTCCGCCTCCCAGGTTCATGCCATTCTCCTGCCTCAGCCTCCCGAGTAGCTGGGACTACAGGCGCCCGCCACCTTGCCCGGCTAGTTTTTTGTATTTTTTAGTAGAGACGGGGTTTCACCATGTTAGCCAGGATGGTCTCGATCTCCTGACCTTGTGATCCGCCCATCTCGGCCTCCCAAAGTGCTGGGATTACAGGCTTGAGCCACCGCGCCCGGCCGAATTTAAGTAATTTTAAGTGGGAAAAAATAACTTAAGTCACATTTAATGGGAGGATCATTCTGAGGAATATGAGAATTGTGAGAACGTGCTTCTTATAATCTTGATAATTCACATGAGCAGGCCACCTGCTTTAAATTGGAGATGAAGAATTGGAGAAGTATTGGGAAAGAGGGAGACATGTAACATATGCAGCATGAATCAAAGGAGAGAGAGCCAAGAGCAGAGAGAAAGACAGAGGGAATCATTTGTTAGGGAAGTCAGAGAGAAACTTCCTCCAACTGTGCTGGAGAAACCCTTGTTCCCCTCATTTAGCATCAGAATGTCCTGCTGTGCTATCCAATGTAGTTAAAGTTGAAGGTCTGGCTTCATGGAAAGAAGGATGCAAATGTTCACATTCCCTAGAAAGAAATGTAAATTCACAGCAGAACACACAGCTAAAGTTGATAACATCTCACCACAAAATATTACTCTGTGATGCAAACCTTAGTGCTTCTTTGTGATTCAAGATAGTTATGAGAGTTAGAGAAGTATGTTGAGATGATGTTCCTTCCATTATAGTCACAAACTCACACACACACATTTATATATTTCTACTCAGACACACACACACACAATTATCATGAATTTAACTACTCCACATGCAAACTAACACAAATATATTGCATCCTGGCAACTCAAATCAACAGCTGTCATCAGCAACATGATTTTCTGAAAAAAATAATTCTTGGCAAATTTCCAGACAAAAAGGACAATCTCTCCTTCATTAAATGGCAGTTGCATTCCTGGAAATTTCAGGGACCATTAAAATCAAGCAAAACTAATTTGTGCATATATGTTAAATGGAACTAGATTCAAAGTTCAGATAATTGTAAATAGATCTTGTGAGACAGTCAAAATTTTTGTGGGTCGCGGCACAAATCTTCAATATCTAGCATCCCTGGTCCCTGTTCCCAAATGTCAGTGTTCCTTGATTATTGTATCAATTAAAATTGGGCCCCATCTCTAAAATTTCCCTGCCCCTGGCTCTGGAAGCTGTACAGCCATTGTTGAGAAGCACTGCTATATCATGTCCATGCTCTTGAAGGGAGCCAGCAATACCCTAGGTGAATGAATACACTATTTTAAGGAAATATCTCCATAGCACAAAACATAAGCGTACGCATTTACTGTGGTGGTGCTCCTCACAGAGCCACAAGTGTTACAGACTCAGTCAAAGAGGCACTGAATGACCCTAGAGCATCTCCACATAGAGAGACGTATACACACCGCCCCTTGGCCACATCTGACCACCCACGACAAGGCTGCCGGCAGCATGCCATAAACCTGTAGCTACATCATTCTACTCCTGATTAACAGACCTGGACATCCATCTGCTCACCTACATGTCCCACAGACAATACCTTGGCAACAATGTCTACTTTCCTATGAGAAATGCTGCCTTGGAAGACCACAAACAGGGCCATCCTTATAATTTCTCCAAAATTCCATTCATCTGTATGTGTGGAGTATCTGACAGACAGGTAGCCAGCCCTGAGGACCCACTGGTCCTATCTGGGCTCTGCTCAAGCTAGGTGGAGTATAATGAGTGTTTATTAAAGGAAGCCATGAGGGACAGTTCTTGTTACACTGAGTACAGGAAATCTAATGACCCTGATCGTTCCTGAGGCTGAATCTGGAGGCTTATCCTGGATTCTGGGAAGTGCTGGAGGCCTCCATAAAAAGAGTTCTGTCATGATCGTGACTCCACTGCAACTCCACTCTGCTACCAACTCCACTCTGCTACCAACAGGCCACGTCCCCCTGTGGCACTAAGTTCAAATTCCAAGGGAGAAATGTTATTGGCCTGGCTTATCCTCCTCATTCAGGCTTCAAGTTACGGCTCATCCATTAACTTGGGATAGGCCCTTTCCCTCACCTCAGTGTTCACCATCATGGACAGAGTTAAGAGTAGGGACACCTGGTCCACTGCCCACTCAGCAGAGGCAATGGGAGGAGTAGATTCTCTGCAAAAGTAGAATGACAGAGACCACCCTAAAATGGCTGATATACCTGCCATCCAGAAGACTAGGTGAGCTTTCCAAGTAGTGGCAAGACAAATGCTTCTCAGGTCTGCAAGAGAGAAGAGAAAGATGGAAGATAGAGGCAGTGCAGTGTAAGAATGTATTTATCAACCGTGCTGACTTCCTCTAAGTTTCATAGGCTAGTAGCCTAGAACCACTGGACAAATATGTAGCTTTCCCAGGAGACAGGGAATCTGTGTTCTTATATCCTATGACATCATAGGTAAGCAGTTTAAGTGTGACCAGAAATCAGTAATTTAAATGTTATGAACTTCTGTTATCCCCTTTCTTAATGGGGAAAAATTCTCCATACCTTTCAGAAAGTTGGTGCAGTAAGTAGGCCCCAGCTTTTCTGAGAAGTCAGATAGGAGGTGCTGGACATATTTTAATAATGCTAACTCTAGAGAGGTTTATGAGTAGTTTTCAAGAGTCAGTACACTTTCCAACTCTGGAAATTTGGAATACCTTTGTATATTTTTAGAGAAGCAGGTCTCAAACGAGGGTCAATTTTGGCACCCTCTCCCCAACACCCCCAGGGGACATTTGACGGTGGCTAAAGACATTTGTGGTTCTCACAACTGGGTGTTGGGTGAGTTGGCACTGACATCTCTTGGGCAGAGGCCAGCAACACTGCTAAACATCCTACAATGCACAGGACAGCCCCCACAACAAAGAATTACCAGTCCAAAATGTCAATAGCTCAAGGCTGAGAAACTCTATTCTAGGATGAGAGTCCATAGCAAGCATTATTCACATTCGCAAAGGGTCCATGGCCTAAATTAATTTAAGATCCCCAGCTCTAGACTTTGGCCAAAGGCCACAGAAGGCTCCACTTAAGCTTCTCACTTCATGCCTGGCTCTTTCACCTGCACCCTAGGCAAGCCACACAATCTCCTCTCTTCGCATACCCCTAGTTCTACCACTGAGCTCTCCTTACAGAAAGGAAAATCCCTGTCCAAGCAACAACTCATCTTTGAACAAACCAACTCTCTACCTGCTTCTCGATTTCCTGGGCCAGTTAAAGACTTTTGACATCCTCACAAAACCTCAACCTATCTTAACACATACATATCAAGCTGCAGAGTCCTTCTCAAGCCCAGATGGCTACTCCATGATTCATGCTTGGCCAATGACTATTTCTCTGCTGCCACTAATCAACTCTCTTTTTGCTCTACCTCTTGCTAGATTGCTTCTCCATCTCTATCTCCCTCTTCCGCTCCACATACAGACAAATCAGGCTTTCTAAAAGGAATGACAAAGCAACAAAGCATCATTTCCCCACTAAGCAAATGGGAGCTCTGCCCAGAGGGAGTCAGCTGAGCTGCGACGCATTAGGGACTGCCATGTTGGCACTACCAGAGGTTCATTCTATGCAGTAACTGAGCTCAAAGGCCTCTCTGTGAGATGTACTTCAGTTCTCTGCATGGAAGGGAGCCCTCTGTGTGGTTTAAAACACCTCCACAAAGTACAAATAAGCACACTAAGCTACACAGTAAAACACAGTCTAACATCACCCAACCTCCACCATTATATGCTGTTAAATATTTAATTAAGGGGTCATATGAAGCAAACTGTTATATACACAATAAAGAGGGAAAAAAGAAAAAACAAAACACAGGTGTAGAACAGCCTGGTAGTGAGTACGATTTTCATTTGCTTTTACCCAAGGGCATTTGGAGAAAAGATTGTTTTGTCAAATATTTATCCATTTTTTCATTTTCTTGAAACATGTCTTTTCCAGAAAGAAAAGACATTTAACAAGAATTAAAACATGTGTTTAAACCATTTAGAAAGTTTAATTTTCTTTAAAAATGGTTTCCGGAGCTGCGGTCTTCTCCAAGTTTTTGGAGTTGCATTTTCACCTGATCGTATGTCAAGTCTGACCTGAGTAACCCTACGTGGGCCTCTGTCAATCACATGGAGTTTTCCTTGGACCACCACCAACCCCCAACCCGCCCCCAACTGAGTTAATTTGCCATCCACTGGTATCTGCTGCAATAGAAAAGCTAATACTAACAAAAGACCTGACACAGTTGTTTGATACGAAGGATTTGGTTTTCTGGGAGCTTGTTTCCTATCATTGTGGAGGTTATACAGCAAATTTCTGGAGGAAGGCCAGGCAGTTTTGAATACTGTAGTTCTGAGTGGCTTAGTCCCATAAACGTAATCAAAGTCTGTATTAAGTTTATACCTTGCAGGTAATAGCAAGTGACACAAAATGTAGTAAAAGATGCTGGACACAGCCGAGAAAAGTTAATGAAATATGAATGAAAGAAAACAATTGCCTTATCTATTGTTCCAACCTGGGCTCCTAATCGGAGCTAGAGCTGAATGAAAGGAGGTGCCAAGCATTAAGCTCAAGAAAGAACTTGAGTGCAATAGCTGGAACTGCTTCTTGTGGTTTTGACATGCCTGAATAGCATTTCAGGAGCTGACAAACTAAGCTACACCTGACCTTGCAGCTGGCAGCATCTGAGGGTGAAAGGTTAAAGATAAATTGTTCTTTAACAATTTCTCTGTCGTATAATATTTAAAGAAAAGCAAAATGGAATGGCACTCTTTCCATACCTTCCAGCTTCTTTATTCAGAAGAAATAAAAATCGTGGACTTGGTGCTAACTAAACCATACCTTGTTTTCCTTATTTTATGAGACAGGATCTCACTGTGTCACACAGGTTGGAGTACAGTGGCACCATCATAGCTCACTGCAACCTCTGCCTCCAGGGCTGAAGCAATTCTCCCACCTCAGCCTCCCTGTAGATGGGACTACAGGTGTGCATCACCATGGCCAGGTAATTTTTTAATTTTTTGTAGAGGCAGGGATCTCCCTATGTTACACAGGTTGATCTAGAACTGATGGCTTCAAGCAATCCTCCTGCCTCAGCCTCCCAAAGTTCTGGGATTACAGGCATGAGCTACCTTGCCTGACTAGTTTTCTTTAAAGAGATGGATTTTTGAGCATGATGTTTCTCTTTTCTCCAAGATGTGGCAGCAGCCAATTCTTCAGTAATGGCATGCCTCTAAGAACAGCGATCTTCATCATCCATACCATGAAATAGACTTGTAGCCTTGTAGCCATTCCAGCCTTGAACAAGGAGGCTCCAGCCTGAACAAGAAGGCTCTTTTCTTTTGAGGACATGAACACCTATTCCTACTACAACAATATCAAGATCCTCTAAATTCTCCCCCAAATTTTTTTCCTAGAGCAAGTGAGGAGTCTTGCAGGAAGAAGGCACCTTTTCTGAATATAATATGGCTGCATTCAGAGATTCTTCTTGTTAAACAGGCCTACAGAATGTATTCAAGAGAAATTCCTCCAAAAATGGAGAAATTCAAGACTTTAATCATGACTTAGCATTCACTTTCACAGATTCACTTAGCATTCACTTTCACTAAACTAGAAGCATAGGAATTATGGTTTTTTTTTAATTTTTTATTTTTTTGAGACAGTGTCTTGTTCTGTCACCAGGCTGGAGTGCAGTGGCATGATCTTGGCTCACTGTAACCTTTGACTCCCTAGTTCAAACAATTCTCCTGCCTCAGCCTCCCAAGTAGCTGGGATTACAGGCATGTGCCACCATGCACAGCTAACTTTTGTATTTTTAGTAGAGACGGGGTTTCACCATGTTGGCCAGGATGGTCTCTATCTCCTGACCTCGGTGTTCCGCCCATCTTGGACTCCCAAAGCAATTATGTTTTGCTACTGTTGAAGTTGGCCAAATGTTTGATCACCTGAAACTTATTTTACCCACCAGTATATGTCTTTGTTGTTGTTACCAACTACCTGGATAGATTCTGATTCAATATATAAATATACAGGTTACAAATGTCATTATATGTTATTAAAATAGCTTTAGTGACCAGGAGTACAAAAGTAACACAGGTAGAAATCAACGAGGGGATTAGTTTGGTTATGGCATATTTGCAGCCCCAGTCTTCAGCTAGCCCAGCAATCCTACCTCCAGTAATTACACCAATACCAGACTTTCTTCATTTCATATTTTTGCACCTGAAGTGTGTGAAAGCAGTTCAGTTCCAAATGACATACAATTTTATGCTCAAAATCTCATTCGGATCCATGAATCCAAACCAAACAAGCAATGGTCCTCAGCTGCAGGAAGGAATAAACAAAGCAGATCCGTAAAGACATGCTGATGGCAAATTTATTATTATTTTTAAATTTGGACATGCATTTCATACATAATTCTAAAGTTCTTTAGTAATAGATATTTTTTAAAGTAGCACCATCAAAATCAAGCCACCAAAAATTAGAGGGAGAGAGCACTAAATTTTTTTAAGGAGACAAAGATATATCATGAAGACTACAGAAGCATATGAATCTCAAAGTCCTTAGAGAAAAAAACAGAAACATGTAAGCCGTGCAAAAATATAAGATAAGAAGTACTGCTCGGGTAGGAGGGAAGATGTATTTTAAGTTGAGCAAAGATCTGATTGTACTTTTGAAGTACTGAGAACAGGAAAGGAGGGAAAGAGCAAATAAAACCTCAGGATTGCTCAACGAGAGTAACAAAGGATAACAGAGTAAAGAAACATGCAATTGGTATTTATATTTTTTGTTACAGTGGCCAAGGAGCTAGAGGAGTTTCTGTGTGATTACAACAAAAAAATGTTAAGTTTCCTTATATAGAAAGTCAAAGACTGGGATAGAAGTGAGGAGAAAAAACAAAACCAAAGACTAAAAATCAAAAACATAGACAGTGTGAATACTGTTTTACCAAATCCTAGCAACTCTTGAAACTTTATGGAAAAAGACAAAGAAAATAAAGGAACTCATTTTGCTGAGAACGATTGTGTCTGTGCATTACATATGCTATAGTTTGGATGTTTGTCCCTGCCCAAATCTCAAAAAGAATTGTAGTCTCCAGTGTGGAGGTGGCGGCTGGTGGGAGGTGTTTGGATCATGGGAGCGGATCCCTCATAGTTTGGTACCATCTTCATGATAGTGAGTTCTTGCAAGATCTGGTCGTTTAAAAGTATGTGGCACCTCCCCCTTTTCTCTCTCTTTGTCTCTCTCTCTGGCACTTGCTCCTGCTTTCACCATGTGATGTGCCTGCTCCCCCTTCACCTTCTGCCATGATTGTAAGCTTCCTGAGGGCTCCCTAGAACTAGATAGATGCCAGCACCATACTTCCTGTACAGCCTGAAGAATCATGAGCCAATTAAACCTCTTTTCTTTATAAATTACCCAGTCTCGGGTATTTCTTTATAGCAAGGCAAAAATGGCCTAATACAACAATGTATGTATAAATATATATTCCCTAAATTCATTTTTAGAATTTAAGATTTAAGTTGCTAAGTGAGAGTTTATTTGAGAAAACCAGAGTTGTTCTAAGCATACTACTTAGATAGTAGTTAGTTGTTCTAACATACTACTTAGTTGTTCTAAGCATACTACTATTGGTTGTGGCTAACCTCCAAAATGCTGCTTAGGTGCTATGATTAGATTTGATGGAACAAACTTAATATTCCTAACCTAATATGTGAGCTTATAAAAACTAGTGAAAGAATGAATAACACCTCATCGATCAATATTGGTCTTTCATCCACAAAGAAATATATTAAAGCTTACTTTTCCTCAAGCTACAAAGGAAGCTACCATTGAGGAAAACAGAATATACAGTCTTTAAACTTGATATGATTTACATTCAGTGCATAAAACAGAAAAGAGTGGGCATTATATTAAAGCTTCATCATGTTTCTATTAGGAAGACCAACAGACATGGAAACCAGATGCCTTCAAAAAACAAAACAAAACTCTAAAATGATTCTATCAACAGAAAAATGGCCCGGTCTCCTTCCCTTAAGCCTGCTTTTCCATTTCAGAATCATTTGCTCAAACATTCTTGCCCTTGCCCATTATCAAGCAATAAGCTATCTTTGAGTCTGGTTTTTGGTCCATACCACCAATCCAGACCACATGGGAATCAGGAAGAGCTAGAGATTAGCAGATGAAGGGCCATCTGGAATAGAGTTCTGAAGATATTTCCAGGCCACAGCACTGAGGACCAACTGCCAGAATAGTCTTGGGCTAAGACGAAGAAACCACCTGACAAGTGTAGGTGGGATCCAGAGGAAAAACCAAGGGTGGTGGAATTGATTCACTAGGAAATAACGTACCATATTTATGCATTCCCTCTGGGGGTTTGTTTCAGCTGCACTATGTAGGAAAAAGTAGTAGGTCTTGCAGGTTAGAAAACTGTCCTAAAAATAGAACTGGTGCAGGAGGAAACTTTGAGAAGGGTCATAAGGAGAGGGCACACTTAGAGTGAGCATGGGGCCTTCTGGGCTATTCTTTTGCTAGTGCCTCATTTCCCCAAGATGCTGTGAGATTCAAGAGGCAATGAGAATGTCAATAATGATCAACAACATGACCAGGCCAGGAAGTCACCCTGAGAATAGGCAGCGTGCCCAGGATGAAGGGGCTGGGAGTGCAGGATGAAGGGGATACATGCACTGAAAGCTCTGTGCGAAACATGAGCAGAATTTCATTCCAGGCTTTTTCAATAGGCTGGGGAGAAGCTTTAATGCACTGACAGTCAAGATAACTTCTTGAGCATTGTTTTGAGATTCCTCTAATTGCCATCTAAAAGTCAAAAGGTAGGAATTCTCTTCTTTCTCATGGAGTACATGAAGTTATGAAATTTCTTTTCTCTCTCTACAGCTTCTCCATTTTCTTTCATAGGCCATTCCAAGTCCAAATCCTTTACTTCCAGGGTACATTTTCTTCTCTGCTCCTTAGATCTTTCTATTCTTTCCTCTACTTCCCACTGCCATCCCTTCAGCATCACCACTACTAAGAAACTGTGGAATCTAAGCTATTGGCACTGGGTTGCCTGTCTTGACAGTAAAATGGGATCCACGCACTTCACTCTTGGTTTAGACACCTGTAGAAACCCATGGGGGATAAAATGAAATGATGATGTGGGTTACATGGGTAGATCCATTTGTCCAAATTATTAAGATTTTTTAATGTACATTAAATTTCTCTCAAAACTTAAAATGATTGAGTAGGGGTAGGGAATGGGTGTAGATAAATATAAAGCAAGAATAATAATTACTGAAACTGAGTGATTGGTACATAGGAATTCATTTTACTATTCTGTTTACTTTGTGTATGTTTTAAATTTTACATAACAAAAGTTGAAATGGTGATTCCTATGTACTATATCACGGCCATGATTATCTGTATGTTCATTTCTATATAATCATATCTATTCATATACATTCATATGTATACAGTTGCTTCTTGAACAACATAGATTTGAACTGCATGGGTCTACCTCTCATGCCTCCCCTGCCACTTCCTCCGTGTTTTCCACCTATGCCACCCCTGAGACAGCAAGACCAAACCTTCTTCTTCTTTCTCCTCTTCAGGCTACTCAACATGAAGTTGACAGAGATGAAGACCTTTATGATAAACCATTTACACCTAATAGACAGTATTATATTTTCTATTCCTTATGATTTTCCTAAAATATTTTCTTTCCTCCAGCTTACTTTATTATAATAATACACTATATAATACATATAACATACAAAATATGTGTTAATTGACTATTTATGTTATTGGTAAGGCTTCCAGTCAACAGTAGGCAATTAGTAGTTAAGTTCTGGGGAAGTCTCAAGTTATATGAAGATTTTTTTACTGCACAGGAGTTTGTATTAGTTTCCACACTGCTATAAAGAACTACTGAAGACTGGGTAATTTATTTAAAAAAACGTTTTAATTGACTCACAGTTTTGCATGACTGGGGAGGCCTCAGGAAAATTACATTCATGGTGGAACATGAAGGAGAAGCAAGTACCTTCTTCACAAGGCAGCAGGAGAGAGAGAGAGCAAGTGAAGAAGTGTCACATTTGAAAACCATCAGCTTTCATGAGAACTCACTCATTATCAAGAGAACAGTACAGGGAAAACTGCCATGATCCAATCACCTCCCACCAGGTCTGTCCCTTGACACAAGGGAATTACAATTCGAGTTGAGATTTGGGTGGGGACACAGAGCCAAACCATATCAGGGTCAACATCCTTAACCTCCATGTTGTTCAAAGGTCGACTGCATACACACACACACATACACACACACACACACACTCATACACATATTCCTGAGAAGTGGAGACACTCATTTCAGAACCATCTGGTCCTGATTTTATCACATGTGGTTCGCTATTCACTCAGTGAGAAAAAGAGGGCTTTGACATCTATCAGCCTATCCAACATTTGCATTGACTTAACCATTCGGTTATGAAGTATTTTAGCTTTTTTTGACCTCCAGAATGGGAACTGGGTGACTGGAACACATCTCCTCTGCACTGAGATTTGCAATAACACCACTTTATGTAATCCTCTCTATCCCTTGCCACCATCCAAAACACTCGTCTGTGCTCCATTACTCAGGATGAAAATGGAGTCTGCAATGTGATATCTCAGGGAACCCCTAGGTGTGTGACCAAATACTTTCCCCTAAAATTATCACTCTGACTGACAGTACTATTACAGACAGTGTTCTTCTCATTCTTGCCTGGCAGTTTATTTCCTTTTCACTGGTATGTTCTTAAGTTACCAAAATATGTACAATCTATGATTTTCACTAACTCTCTAGCATATTTATTTCATCACCTCAACATGGGTTACTTCCTTCCCATCCTGTTTTACCTTTCTCAGTTTTGCTGCCTTTTCCTTAACATAATCTCTTACATTATCTGGATTAATCTCTATATCAAATGAATGTATTCCAGTAGAAAAGAAAGGCCACATCCTAGAACTCTTTGAAAATAATCTGTTCATAAACCACTCACTAAACATTTCAGTGTAAGACAAAATACTTAATGATTTAGACAAATGAAGGATAGCTTAGTATGAATTATGGAATATTTAAAAAGAAATATCCTAAAAATAAAAAACTATTACACTCAGTAGAGGACAGAGGCTTACGAATGACTGGAAGTAGGAATGCTTGCAGACTTATTTTGATGAATACAGAATAATGTTTTTTAATTAGCATACTAATAACTTTGTGAGTAAATTTTTGCTTCTCAAGTGCTGGGAATGGCATGCCTTCTAATGAGGTTGATCTGCAAACCCACTTCCACTATTTATCTGCTTCATAGATACTTCTTCTTTCTTTAAATATAAGACAAATCAGGAAGATCTCTGCCTCAATTTTTATAAATTTTGAGTTAGTGGAGTCTAAATTCATGAAATTCAACTACCATATGGTATCATACAATAAATCAAGGGTTTTTAAACAATTGTAACCTGGCTTAGACTTTTCTCAAGCAATCTACAGCTCTTCATACTGTTTCCTACACATACGTGAGATGGTAATGTTCACAAAGTAATCCAGCATTGATGTAGATGGTAATTGCAAAATGTAGAAAAGAAAAATTCTGAATTCACTAAAACTAGGCACAAAGAACATGATAGCACATGGTTGATACACAGCAGCTGGGATAAACATACATTGGGCCAGGTGGGTTCACCTCCCTCCACATACCCTTATCTCAGGTTTTCCGGGGACCGGTCCCCTTCTCCTTTCCTTCTCATCCACATGACTCCTGCAAACTTCAGCCTTCATGCTGGGTGATCCCAGGCCCAGCCACTTACTTTCTGCACTTTCCTTTCAGCTAGAAATATTTCAGCTTTTGTCTTGCCTTTCTGCCAAAGTGTTTTTGCTTTTTTTTTTTTTTTTTGTGAGACAGTCTTGAAACCCCGTCTCTACTAAAACTACAAAAAACAATTAGCCGGGCATGGTAGGGGGCGCCTGTAGTCCCAGCTACTCGGGAGGCTAAGGCAGGAGAATGGTTTGTTTCTTACAATGGTCAAAATCACTAAATTTGAATATTGATTCACTACTATTATTTAATCTATAGTTCACATGCAAGTTTTATCAACTATCCTAAAAATGTCCTTTATAACTTTTTATTTTCTTGGTTCATGATTCAATGGAGGATCACATATTGCACATTTTAGCATATTTTATTATGGTAAAATACATATAACATAAATCTACTATTTTAACTATTTTGAAGTGTTCATTTCAGTGGCATTAAGCACATTCACACTGTGATGCAACTATCACCACCAAAGTAGTTTAAAGAGTCTTTATCACCGGGACTCAGGGTAGGTCTGAGTCCTTGGCCAGAGCTGTGGGCTTTGAACCCAGTCAGAACAAGGACCTTAACTAAGCTATGACTAACCTGGCACAAATAAAACAGTACAGTAATCTCTCAGTGTCAATGAGGGATTGGTTCCAGGAGTCTCCTCAGATACCAAAATCCGAGGATGCACAAGTCCCTGAAATGAAATGGTGTAGAATTTGCATGTAACCTAAGCATATACTCTCATATCGTACATGTTCACTACAGACTCTTTTCTGAATATTTGTGAACACAGCTTACTTGAAACCACGGATGTGAACCCGCAGACACAGAGGGCTGACTGTATTTAAAATGAGGCGAGGTACAAATGTCCTTGATGTACTAAAATAGGCATTCTTCCATACCCAGCTAACGTAAAGAATAATGGTTAGACCACAAATTTAACACTCCAGGTCAGTCCTGAGGACATATGTAGGTATTTCATTAGTAAAAGTGTACCAAAAGTCGAGGTTAACGGAACTTTACATTGAAGATGAAAAGAAGAGGAGGGAACTATCTGAAATCCCCAAAGCATTTTTTTTCTCACTTAAGCTCCTCTTTATGAGCTGCAAGTAAATTTTCCACATTGTGAATTTTCAGAGACAAATTCCTCTTGTGTTTCTCTCTGTTACCCAGCTCAAACTGATCTGGATGTGCCTGAGCAAAAATACAATTAGGTAGAGAAATCTGTTTTAAAAAACAAAACAAAAACAAAAAACAAGTGTGGCCCAAGTGTGTCATTAGAATTAGTTTGCATATTTTATCTAGGGAAACTATAAGTTGGTTTCCGAGGTAAATATTCAAGGCTGTTTCCAAAGATATTCCTGGGAATATGTAGTACATATGCTTTGTATCTCTGAATTTTAGACCTTTCCAAGGTTCCTGGCTGCCACTTCAGAGAGTGGGGGTTACATTTATGTTTCAGCATCCTGAGTGAGTATTCTGGGTGTGGAGACTGAATTTGAATCAAAGGACTTAGCAAATTTGCCTTCTAATTCTGAACCCAATAAAAAGAGATCCAAGAGGAGCAGCAAACAGGACACTTGAGGTAGCAGAAAAGGAAGGAAACATGTTTCTAGCACCTAGCAGGTACCAGACACGGAGCTAAGCAGTTTACATACTGCATGTTATTAATCCCAACTTCATCTCTGTTTCCAATCCTATATTTTACAGAGAGGAAAGCAGGGCCCAAATATGTGGAACGTAACATATTAGTATGTGACAGAGCCTGAACTCAGGCTCCTGTGGCACCATGGGGTCATGCAGTGTTGCTTGTCTGGGCAATCCCGTGAACAATCGGTTTCCAATAACAGATCAATGGCAAGCTGGAAAAACATTTCAGGTGGTGTGCCACAAAGCATTTCCTAGAAGATATTTCCTGCCTCACCTTTATCATTGGCTGGAACAAATCCACCTGATGTGCATATGCTTGCAAATGCTTTATATGAGATGGGCACTAGGTATATTAGGTAACTAAATCGGGATTGGAGAAAATACAGACAAGCTGGAGTAATGGACTGAATGGAACAGGATGTTACAATGAGGTAAGTGTCAAGGTCTGCATATAGGTTCAAAAAGCCAATTGTACAATAATACATGAGAGAAACCAAGTTTAAGAGCAATGTCTACAGACATTTTTCAGGCAACAATAGAGTCAGAAACAATTCATAGGGTCATGTGGTCACAGACACATAATTCTAAGCTATATTAAAAGATGTAGAACATCTACAATAAGCATGGTAATATTTCTACTTTGACCTGCACTGATCAAGCAATGATCTAAAAGAAGCATTTTATGCCTTCAATAAATATTTATTGAGTGCCTTCTAAGTTACTAGGTACTGTGTTAGGCCTTGGAGAGCGGGTGGAGAACAAAAAAAGACACAGTCTCTATTATCACAAAGCTTAACAGCCCAGAAAATGCAGGTAAAGTAAAATGTACTCAGAGAATGAAGAGGAACTTAAAACTATGTCTTAGAGCAACAATAAAAGAAATGGAGGATTTTTAGCCTTGAGAAAAATCTTTCTTGAAGTGCATATGACAGGTTGATAGGGAAAATAGAGATCATGTTTTATGGTAGATTTTACACTATTCAAAACATGTCCTGCCCCTCTTGGTGAAAAGACTATGCACCTTCGGCCCACAAATGTTAGGGCTGGCCATGCAACTTGTGAAACTCCTCCTCATGGAAGAATTATGTATCTCGATCATCATTGGCCTCCACAGCAGTCACATGACTTGCTTTGGCCAATAAAATGTAGGCAGAAGTGATTATGTAAAGAAAATTCAGCTAGCAACATTAGGAGTGGCAGTCCATCCTGGTTGTGGCTAGTAGAAATCTGTTGAGTAGATTTGGTTTCAAGCAGTAATACAACTTCCAGTTTATAACAACAAAAGAAAGAGCCTCTTTTACTAAGCATATGCTATCTTAGCCAAAACCAGAAGTGAGGTTGTTCACCAATAAGCCCAACAGAAGCACCAAAGCCTGTATTCTAATTATTTTATTGTTTGGTTGGTTTGGTTGTTTTGGTGTTTTGGTTATCTTTTTTTAATATTTCATTTCCATAGGTTTTTAGGGAACAGGTAGTATTTGATTACATGAGTAAGTTCTTTAGTGGTGATTTCTGAGATTTTGGTGCACCCATAACCAAAACAGTGTACACTGTACCCAATGCGTAGTCCTTTATCCCTCACCCTGCTCCCACCCTTTCCTTCAAGTCCCCAAAGTCTATTGTATCACTCTTATGGCTTTGCATCCTCACAGCGTAGCTCCCACTTATGAGTAAGAACATACAATGTTTGGTTTTCCATTTCTGAGTTACTTCACTTTTTTATACGTAGAGTCTTACTCTGACACACAGGCTGGACTGCAGTGGTACAATCATGGTTCATTGCAGCCTCTACCTCTCAACTCAAGAGATCTTCCCACCTTAGTACCCCAAGTATTGAAATTACAGGCATGTGACCCCAGGCCTAGCTAATTTTTTGTTATTGTGGTTTTAGAGACAGGGTCTTGGTATGTTGCCCAGACTTGCATTCTAATTGTTACTATTTCCCAAAATTAGATTGCCCAACTATCATTAACACATATTAGTGCTGCCAATTTTACTGTAATAGTGGGTTTGATTCAATTTGTTCCAATCAATTTTATTGATATATAAGGACACCTGCAGTGTATCACATGCAGTTTCAGCTAAAAGTTTAGTGATCAGGCTGGAAAAAAAAAAAAAAAATGCTTGACTTTATTACTAATACTGTTGATGCTACTCTTGCACAGTAATCTGCTTCTACTTAAGTGACCAGCATTAGGAAATGAGTTATCATTGGTGACCTCTAAGTGAAATTGTAAAGATGTCAAATAACTTGGTGGTTTGCTTGTACATGAAAAAGTAGGATAACATGCTTCCTTTTCTTCATTCTGTTCAATACTTGAGCTTTTACTAGGCACTCAAGTCCCTTTGGAAACCAATTTATATATTTATTACAATTAAGAACTGCTGCTTCTAAAAGGGACTGCAGAATGAACTTCAATTAGACTTTATTTGCTGGGATTTGCCCTCCTAGCTCCTCTCTTTCACTTATTCCACATTTGTGAGGTTGCATTTAAATTACAATTCACCTTTATGACCACCTGAGCAATTAGTTTGCATTCTTAGAAGAAGATATTGCTCAAGTAGTCCCTCCTCAACTAGAAGGATATCTCAATTCCAAATCTGTGTAACTGACACTGTGACAAGGGAAAAGTTGTTCTTTTCTTACATTATCATTAGCTACGACTTCCAGTGTAAGCAGCAAACATCACATGCTTATTTTGAAAGCACTCATGAGGGTTACCATGATACTAGAAAACATGGTCTCATATATTATAATCCAGTTGGAGAAATGAAAAGAACATAAAACATATTAAAATGAAAAAGCTGAAGAACAAAATCTTTAGATAACAGATCAAGATAAAATAGTTAATCTGCCACTATTTCAAAAAGAATTGCACAAAAAATAATTGTATTTATGTTTGGAGGAGGAAGAGTTTGTATTAAGGCTAGGAAATATTACACAATGCCTAGCACACAGTAGAACTTACTAAACATTAGCTGAAGAAATGAATGGAGTAATAAGATGGCTCAGAAAGAAAGCCCTCTTAGAAATGAGACCAAAATGATGGGATTTAGCTCCACCTGTGAGGACTTTTATATCCTAGATGTGGAACTTGGGCTTCATCTTTAGGTAAAGGGAATGTTGATTGTCCCAAATTCAAGGCTTGCACTCCCTGTTAGGGTATCATGGATATCTTATCCTTCACTTTCCCACTCATAAGTGTTATTGGTCTTCAACTATCTGCCTTCTAAGACTACTGCAGACTGAAGCTATCTCACCTTCCCCAGGCATATCTCAGTATTTCTCATCTGTTTAATTCATTGGGTAATTAATCACCTGTAGTTTTTAATATAGCCTTATGATAGTTCATTTTAATGTGTCAGCTTGACTGGGCTATGGGGTACCCAGATATTTGGCCATTCTGGGTGTTTCTGCAAGAATGTTTTTGGATGAGATAAACATGTGTATAGCTAGACTAAGTAAAGCAATTGCCCTCTCCAATGTGGGTAGGGCTTATCCATCAGTTGAAGGCCTAATTAAAACAAAATGTTAATTCTCCCCAAAGAAAGAAGGTCTAATGATCTTTGAACTGGACATCATCTTTTGTCCTGCTTTCAGACTTGAACAATAAACATTGGTTCTTCCTATGTTTTGAGCTTGCCAACTTTTGGATTGGAACTACACTGTCAGTTCTCCTGGTTCTCAGGCCCTTAGACTCAGACTGAAACTAAACAATTCACTCTCCTGGTTCCAACTTGCTGGCTAACTCTAAAGATCTTGGGACTTACTAGTCTTCATAATTGCATGAGTCACTTCGCTGGAGAATCCTGACTAATACAGCCCTGTTCTCTTGTCTTAAACTGCTATTACAGTATTTCAATCTAGTTTAGCCTTTCTACATGTTTACAGCCGGCTTTTCAAACTAGATTGTAAGCTTCCTTAGACCTGAGATTAGGAGGTATTCAACATCTGTGTCTCTTTTAAGGAGTTACTGGGGACTTGACTGTGGAGAACAGTGTGGTTACCACATGTAGTTTGGCAGATTACACCCTGCACAAGGTCCCCACTGAGAGGACAAGTGGGATAAAAATCTAGCACCAGGTCCCCTTTACCAAGAGTGGCCTTGGCACAGGGCTATGCTCATCTGGAGGAAGAGAAGTCTGTTTCTAATTCTCCAAGCCATTGAATGCGCTATTGGATGCCCTAGACAGCAACATTACAGGTTGGTCCCAGCAATGGGCTGTGTTAGCATCCCAGAATAATACAGACTGCCTGCTCTGTTCAACATTTGGCAGGTCTCACCTAGCTCCATCTTAAAATGGCCAGAACTAAGAATCAGGAACTCCTATAATTCTTCCACAAAAGACTCTAAAGGCAAATGTACCTTCAGTTGACTTGGAATTGGAAAAATACATATTATAGCAATGACGGTGTTCCCATAATCTCCATATTTAAAAGTATACTAGTCAGGCTTATTAACTGCAAGTACCAGAGTCCAACTTCAAGAGATTAAGCATAAAGATATGTATTGGGTAGCTCACAAGAAGACTGGAAAACCACATGTGAAAAACAGGCAGGAAAGACACGGGTTCAGTAACAACCAGGTTCAGAACCAAAATGGCACATAGGGTCAGCCCAATGAAGACACCTCTCCCACAACCATTGAATACTTTACTTCCCCAGCAATTGCCACCACCTGCCCTACAAGGATTTCTCCACTACTCCTGCTTCCTTGCACCACTATCTCCGAATGCAAAATCTCTGGCAAGAGTATCTGATTGGGTAAACCCTAGGGAGACTGAGAAAAAGAGTAGCCAGTGTTTTCAGCATCTCAGTGGGAGGTAGGCTTGGCTTCCCACCCTGATTCCTAAGGCGAGGGATTTCTCAAATACAGAATGGGATTTAGACTTGGAAAGTCAAAGAATAAAAATATTCATTCCATGATTATAATTACATACATCTTGAACATCTGTTGTGTATGGGAAACAAAGTAGTGTGTATTGAATAGAAAAGTTTGTTCATTTATTTCAACTTCATTTAAACTCTTCATTGGGAGATCCCACATTAAATATAAATGCTCTCAGCTCCCTAATTTCAGGTGAGAACCCAATACATACAGCATTTCTTCGAGATGAGGGTCTCACAGAACTCAGCTGAAAAGTACTGAATCAGGGCAAGTTTATACATACACAGAATCCTAATTCTTAAACGGGAAAACAAGTTTCAGCCAATTCCTTAATTCTGACAGATCTTATGCTGCTAGGATCCCCATCAATAACAAATGCAAGGAAATCATGAACACATATTTTGCAAACTGATTCAGAGACACCCAGGATGGGCACGGCGGCTCACGCCTGTAATCCCAGCACTTGGGGAGGCTGAGGCAGGCAGATCACCTGAGGTCAGGAGTTTGAGACCAGCCTGGCCAACATGGCAAAACCCCATCTCTACTAAAAATACAAAAATTAGCTGGGCACAGTGGTGGGCGCCTTTAATCCCAGCTAGTTGGGAGGCCGAGGCAGGAGAATCGCTTGAACCCGGGAGGCGGAGGTCGCAGTGAGCTGAGATCATGCCACTGCACTCCAGCCTGGGTGGCAGAACCAGACTGTGTCTCAAAAAAATAGATAAATAAATAATTAAAAAATTAAAAAAAACAGCTTTTACCTATCAATTTACTTGTGAGACTTGCTTATGATGTAATTACAAATACCTTTTAATATAAGGAAAGAGCACAGGTTCTCTCATTGTTTTCACTTTAGAATACATGCCAAGGTTCATAATGATTTTAGGTCTCAAAAATATATAAAACGTCAAGTATATTTTCTTTCTTGAAGTATATTCTCACAAATCTAGAAGACATTTTTATGGCTCCTACTCACTTTATAGATTACTAACCGCTAGACAGAAAGCTTATATAAAGAATTGCTGACTGAATATGCCAATAAGTAATAATGTCTCAACAATGATGTGAGGATAAACTGTGACGAGTGAAAATGTTTGGAATTCTTAAGAAGAAAATACGCTGAGTCATGGAAAGTACTGATGCATAGTTTCTCAACTAAATGATGGACAGCAAAGAATACTATGACTCTTATAAATAACTCTTTGTTTTTATTTTAAAGAAATTACACTAATATAAATCTTTTTATTTTCCACAATCAGGAAGTGACATCTGTCATGTTAAGCCCTGAACTTCTGTTGGGGCAATGAGTGAAGGCCTGGTTAATGGGCTCTGTCTCTTCCATACCACGGAGGTGAACTATTAAGAAGTGGCTTTAAAATCTTTATTAATAAAACCAACCCCAGACAAAAGTGTTCCTCAGAGACCTTTCCCCCACTCTTTCTCTCTGACTTCTCTGCTGCTGGTACCCCTGTCTCCCAGCAAGCTGTGACCTGGGTCCCATTCCCACAAGGCCTCCTCCTAACCTTTAGCTACTAACTCTTGCTGTTTTTACCCTTTCTGTATGTTTTGGCTTAATTCTGAAAAGCCTCCAATAAATAAAAGAGATCTTTTGGAGCAAAAGCCACCCAACATTTCACCATCCATGTCCCATTTTCCTTAGGGCACTGCTCAAAAGACATTACAAGCTTGCCTTTCTGGTTAAATCAGTATCTGGCGTGAAGGACAATTGAAAGTCAATTCATCTGGAGCAATGTCTCAAGGTACTGTCCTCCCATGGGAAGAGGGATCCCAGCGATTATGAACTCAGAGGAAAGTTGCCATGTTTTGATGGACTGGAACCTTCCAGGCAATCCTTAGATAATGGCCCTGAAGGAAGGGCCAAAGAGAAGCCTTTTGGGCCTATTTGTTTACCCAATAATTGGTCTACCCTACTCAACGTGTGGCCATTTACCCATATGTTACAGGTCAAAGACAGGTGAGAACCGAAATAGAGAGCAAGCATTAAAACATTGTTATAGCAACTTGACAATGTCTTCTGAGTCTAAGAATAAAAAATTGGTGTTTGTATTTTGTCTTTTATTCATTTTTTCTGATAATTCGTTTTTATCGTATTTTATAAAAGTATGGATCTACAAAGTATTGGGAGGGTTTCTTTGTGGTTTTTCACCACAGATAGCTTGATTAGCACTGGTTTAAAAGAACTAGAGGTGAAAATAAATTACTTGCAGTGATATGATAGAGCTATGGTACGTAATTCCTGATGATTTTTAGCTTAGAGGTTTATTTTAAAAATAAATTGTAAACACCTATTTAAACACAAGTATATGTGTTTGTATGCAATGTATTGCCAACATTTGTGTACTCATTATCTAGCAATACTGAAAACATGGAACAAACTACAGTCAACAAATACACTACAGAGAAGTGAGTTCTTTTCCAAGTCTAAAGAAGATTAAATATGATAAAAGGAATGAATGTCTCTGCCACTGAAATAACATAAATATTTGCTCTTTCAAGCTAGAACTTGAGAATACAATTGTTATTTGGCACTGAATATTTCTTCGTCAGCGCCCCAAGGAAGCCAGGTTGATCCCTGCGGCCTCTGGCTGGCTCGGGCATACCATCTTGGCTCACACTCAAGCATGAAAGGACATCTCAGATCACTGCCCCAGCCCCACTAGCTGCCCATTACCTGTTCCCAAGCAGTTTTGTTGGCAGGAGAAGGGTGGGGTGGTCAATGTAGAGGACAAATAAAGTTACTCTCAGCCCTGTAGCTGAATAAGAAGTAGGAAGAGCCAAGCAGCATTTCCTAAAGCATGTCTCAATCTATACTTCGGCAAAGTATACACATCTGGAAATGTGTTCAGAATTTTAAGAATGAACTTATTTTTTTTCTTGGACTGAGCCAGATTTAGTAATTCTAATAGATACTCAATCAGATATATTAGGTTTTTGTAGTAATCCAAGGTAACTCCCTAGGTGGTGTGATATGAGGAAGTGAACACAGATGAGCTACTGCAAAATGTTTCCCCATCAGTCTATCATAATATATGCAATTCTATTATTAAAATATTCCCCTTTATCACAGTCTGTTGGGTTGCCATAACAAAATATCATAGGCTGGATGGCTTAATTAAACAAAAGAAATTCATTTCTTATAGCTCTGGAGGTTGAGAAGTCCAAGATGAAGTTGCCAGCAAGGTAGATTTCATTCCAAGGCCTCTTCTCTTGACTTGTAGGTGGCCACCATCTTGTTGTGTGCTCCTATGACCTCCTCTTTGTGTGTGCATGGAAAGAGAAAGTCAATTTGCTGGTGTCTCTTTTTTAAGGACACTAATTCCATCATGAGGGTCCCCTTAGGAACTCATCTAATCCTAATTACCTTCCAAAAGGTTCTCCATACACCATTATATTGGGGGTTAGGGCTCAACATATTAGTTGGGAGTGGAGAACACAAACATTCAGTCCATTAACTTTTTTGAACTAAGAAGCTATATCCATAACTATCTTTTTAAACAAAACATTCTAATTCTCTAATACCTATTTTTATAGAGTTGGGTTTATTCCTTATATTTGTCAGCTTTATCATAGCATGAGGGGGGTAGGAGTGGAGAAACAATATGTAACCAGAAAAAATATATAAAATGTCCAGGCTTGGAAGCAATAAAGGAGAAGGCAAAAGAAAAGAAAATGAACTATTTAAGAATTACCCTAAGACTGGCTGTTATGAGATGTTATTAATTCATTCATTTTCTCTGTAGTAATTGAATTCATAGGTTTAGGTACAGTGCTGAGTGCTGGGGATAACCTGGAATAAAAGCTGGCCAAAATGGACTTGACAGACCTTTGGCAGGTAAGATTCATGTGATGTTAGGGTGCTATGCTGGAAGCAAGTCCAGGGTGGAGCGGGGGCACAGGAGGAGGCCAAATCTACCCAGGGACTCAGAAAAAACTGGGGAGACCAAAGGTAAGTAAATATTAAAGGAGACAGGTATCTAGAAGAAGAGTGCAGATGGCAGAGAGGGAGGAGGTGGGAGGGACCAAGGGGGCTGGGGCACTGAGGTCCAGGCACAGAGGCAGAACACAGAAATGCAGCCAAGTCCCACACTAGTGGCAGGCACAGGCCAGATCTGGCGGAATTTGTATACCCCACAAAGGAGTTTTTGCTTTATCCACCATCACTGAAGGATTTTAAAGACCCACAGAGTAACTGAATCAGACTTTCTCTTTAGAGAGATTAGTCTTATAGGCAAGGTGAAGAGTAGATTGGAGGAGTCAGAGACTAAGAAATCTGTTAGGAGATTGTTGCAAAAGCCTAGGCAAGAAATGATGGAGAGGGGAATGAAATAAGGCCACAGTGTGGGGATGGAGAAGAAGAAAGGATAGTTGTTGAGGAGCATAATTGACAGGACCAAGGATAAGTCCAATTGTGTACTAAAGCAGAAGGCATTCTCAGATGCCCGGTGACTCTAGGTGACATGATGCACCATTTGCTGAGGTAAGAAATTTGGTTGAAGAGAGTGGGTTTGAGCCAGGCAAGGTGGCTAAAACCTGGAATCCCAGAACTTCGGGAGGCTGAGATAGGAGGATCGCTTGAGCCCAGGAGTTCAAAACAAGCCTGGGCAACATAGCAAGACTTCATCTCTACAATATGAAAATAAAAAATAAATTAGCCAGGCATGGTGGCACACATCTGTAGTCATGGCTACATGGCTACTCAGGAGGCTGAAGTGGAAGAATGGCTTGAACCCAGGAGTTGGAGGCTTCAGTGAGCTATGATTATGCTGCCACTGCACTCCAGCCTAGGCAACAGAGGGAGAACCTATCTCTGAAAAAAGAAAAGAGTGAATTTGAAGGGAACATGGTGAGTTCTGTTAGGCATGGTTTGTTGGAGGTGCCTACAGGACAGTCAGGAGGCAGATGAATCTATGAGCCACGAGCTCAGGAGAAAGGCTGGGGCAGGAGCTCTATATTGAGAGTTACCTGCTTCAAGGGAAGCAAGGCAGAGCGTGAGCTGCCTGAGCCAGGATTCTGGACAATCCAAAAAAGAAAAAAAAAACACCCCGCATATATAGCTGTCTTCATAAGTACATGATGAGTTCCTGAAGGATCAAATCATTCATTTTTCATCTTACAGCATTTTGTATACAGAAAATGTTCCAACTGTAGATATAACATAAGATACTAGCAGCACTAGGAAAATAGGTTCAGTTTCTCACGTAACTGGGCTCCACCACGCCCAAGCTGAAGTAGCAGCGACTGCTGCCCAGAATGGACTTAGAAATGAAAACATGAATGAAGCCTCCTGCTGGAGCTTTGCTCCTTTTTTTCACTTAATAAACAACACATCTTCAGAGTAAAATAATCTATCTTAATGACTCCAAAAATAGTATTTGCAAATAGAGTTGAAGCCTTCTAGTGAGGATCCATGTTGAAGCGGAAGAAGTATTTGGAGGATGATTTCCCAGGTAGGTGTGATCAGAAAAGAGGGCGGCTGGAAAGGTGTTGAATCACCCATGATAGAAACAGAGTGCAACAAAACATGCTCTCTGCTTTCTGCTGTATTCGTTAAATGGCCTTTATTGTTTGTGCTAAGAAAGGTCAATTAATCATCCAAAGTGCTGTCTGACAGAAATTAACAATCAGCAGTGACAAAATATCCAGCAAGAGCTCACAACAACAAAGGGTTTTGTTTCTCTTTCCATATACCATTGAAAAAGGAGTCACTGGCATGTCATATCTCTTTGTACAGCTTCATTAGTGATTTTTGGCACGTAGGAAGGGGTGAGAAAAATAGAAGTGTCGCTGCTCATCTAAGCAGACCACAGGTAATTAGTTACAGCCCCGCTCCCTCGGCGATATCATCCCTTAACAAAGCACTCAAATGTTTCAGAGCAAATCTTGTCCAGAAAGGGGGGAGAAAAAGTAGGTAGCACAACTCTCTGCTTGAACTGGGTCCAGTAAATCTTAGAATTGATAACAGGTAAAACAGAGGATTACTAAACTGAATTCAAATTCTGTTTTATAAGAAAATTAAAACTGGTGTTAGAAACTACCATAAGTCCTACCACCTTCCCCCAAAGATTCTAAAACACACTCTGTGCTTTTGTTTAACTCAAGTTTTGGTGTTAATGTTTCAACCACAAATATGAAGAAATTTTGCAGTGCATCCTCAAATAGAGCTCTGCAGGATTCCAGGGAGACTCTATATTTTACTTGTCCTCCTCCACATCAACAGGGCTCCAACCCTACACCCTCTACCAAGGGACATTCGCGTTTTGCTTCAGGGAGGACCGTTACTAAGTCTTTACCTGAACCCATGCACTCTGTTGAAGCACTATCTTTAGGTATCAAGGCCATTTCAGATGATTTCCACGGAATGTTCTAGGATAGAGCCACCTGGCTCTCCAGCTTGCCTGCTTCTAATTTAGGACTGAGGCTGTATTTTCAACCTCTGCTTCTTCCTTGTGGGTCAGCCATTTCTGGCTCTAGCTGTAACATTCTCTGTCTGTCCTGTCAATAAACTATGGGTTGGTCCTTTTTGTGAGAAAAGTCACATCTTGTTTGCAATAAAAGATGAAAATGGGTTCAAGAGAACCCATGAAGACATTATGTAGAAACATTGTGTGGAAACCTTCCTGTGTTCCTTTCATTATATACCAGGAAGCTGGGTGGAATATCACTGAACACATTGGTTTCCTTAGCATCCTTAGCAGAAGTTAAGGATCCTACTGTTTAGTCACAACCCCCTCAACATGAACTAGATTATGATTGTCACAGATTTTGCTGTTCTTAGGAATGTTGAGCCCTTGATGACATTTCAAATGTCATGTTGAAATGTGACCTCCAATGTTGGAGGTAGGTCTAGTGGGAAGTGACTGGTTTGTGGGGGTGAATCCCTCACGAATGGCTTGGTGCACTCCCCATGGTAATGAGTGGGTTCTCAGTCTGTGAGTTCATGCAAGTGCTGTTGTTTAAAAGAACCTGACATCTCTCTTGCTCCCTCTTTTGCCATGTGATGCACCTGTTACCCCTTTGCCTTCCATCATCAGTGGAGGCTTTCTGAGGCCTCACAAGAAGAGTATGCTGGCACCATGCTGGTACAGTCTGCAGAACTGAGCCAAATAAACCTCTTTCCTTTATAAATTATCCAGCCTCAGGTATTCCTTTATAGCAATGCGAAATGGACTAATACAGCCCTACATTATCTTCCTGCCTGCTGGTCAGTTAGCCTTATCTTCAATAGTTTCAGAGACAGAAAGTTCTTGAAGCAGCTCACCGTCTTGCTTTTAGCCCCAGAAAGATCTTCCTTACAGACTCAAAGTGTTTTCCTGTAACGTTTAGTCCTTTGTTCCAATACTGCTTTCTGAAGCATCATGTCATTATCATGTTTTCTTATACTTCATGGTCCCCTAAAGGGCTGAAGGCCTTTCTTACAGCTCATTTCCTTCCTCCCCATCCCACCAGCCTCATCCTCTCTAAATGAAATATCATTTGTCCTTCAATGTTTTAGACTCTGACCTTCTATTTGTCCCTTTTGGGAACACTTCCTTTTGTAAATTCCCATTGAAACAGTCTTTTCAGCACAAACCCCAATAGCCCATGTGTAACATGTCCAGCACAGAGTGGTCACAGTGACTCTTCTCTGATCTGGATGCTGTACCAGATGTAGCCCACGGGCCCTGTGTGATGTTTATCAGTCCTACCACACACTGAGGCCCCATCACATGCTGGGAAAGAGCAGCAGCCTCTGGAGGATAGGGAGCAAGACCACAAGGTTCTCTGGAAGAAACCAGCTCTGGGCCGGGCGTGGTGGCTCAAGCCTGTAATCCCAGCACTTTGGGAGGCTGAGACGGGTGGATCACGAGGTCAGGAGATCGAGACCATCCTGGCTAACACGGTGAAACCCCGTCTCTACTAAAATATACAAAAAACTAGCCGGGCAAGGTGGCGGGCGCCTGTAGTCCCAGCTACTTGGGAGGCTGAGGTGGGAGAATGGCATAAACCTGGGAGGCGGAGTTTGCAGTGAGCTGAGATCCGGCCACGGCACTCCAGCCTGGGTGACAGAGCGAGACTCCGTCTCAAAAAAAAAGAAACCAGCTCTGGTCTGGCACCCATGCTCATTGGTTCCATCCAACTCCAGCACTTCTCTTGAACAACAACCAAGGGGGGTCACTGGTCAAAATTCTTGAAGACAGCAAAAAGAAGCTTGTGAAAAATTGAGCTCTCTTACGAGACTGACCCATCAATAGAGTCAACGTGCTATTTTATAGATCCTGGAGTAAACTTAACCATAAATTCATGTAGCACCAGACACAGATAATGCATAAATGAAACAACAGTGTGTTTTTAATCCTGCCTCATTACAAAATGGGTGAATCCTTCATTTAGCAGTTGCTATGAGAAATATCTATTTTAGTCCTTTCCAGAATGACTGCTTCTTAATGATCCCACTTTATTCACTGATTGAGCCAATGGTCCCACAAACTAAGGTAAGCTCCTTGCTCCTACAACGGGACCCCTGAGCCTATCTTGAGAAAGCAGTACAACTTCACAGAGGCTTACCACAAATTCATTTTCTTCCACACTAACTAGGGCTTAAAAATAATGTGTATTCACACCCACTTGGGTGGCTACTATAAAAAATAAAACAGAAAACAAAAGTGCTGGTGAGGATGTGGAGAAACATTCAGTACTGGGAGAATGGATGAACTAAGACTGTGAGGGTACAAGAAGAGCTGAAAGGAGAGAAAGTATAGTCACAGAATGTATTAGCTCGTTTTCACACTGCTGATAAAGACATACCTGAGACTGCACAATTTACAAAGGAAAGAGGTTTAATGGAGAACTCACAGTTCCACATGACTGGGGAAGCCTCACAATCGTGGTGGAAGGTGAGGAGGAGCAAGTTACATCTTACATGGATGGCAGCAGGCAAAGAGAGAGCTTGTGCAGGCAAACTCGTTTTTAAAGCCTTCAGATGTCATGAGACTTATTCACTGTCATGAGAACAGCACAGGAAAGACCCACGCCCATGATTCAATTCACTGGGTCCCTCCCACAACACATGGGAATTATGGGAGGGATAAGATGAGATTTGAGCGGGGACACAGAGCCAAACCATATCACAGGACAAAGCTGGATTTAAATGCCCCAGAGAGATGACTCCTGGTGCAGCCATGGATGCGTGTGGCTGGAGTGGAGGACAGGTGCAGGCCATTCTAGTCATGAAGGTAGGGAACAAGAGGAGAGGACAGTGGATATGAAGCCTCATTCTCACCAGGCGAGTTTTAAAAAAATACTGACACCCAAGTTCTATCCCCAGCAATGCCCATGGGTCTGGGCAATGAGGTATATTTTGTTTCTTGGTTTTTTTAGTTGTAAAATATGTGTAACATAAGATATTCCATTTTAACCATTTTTAAATTTACAGTTCTGTGGCATTCAGACAATTCACATTGTTGTACAACTATCACCAACAGCTATCTCCAGAACTTTTTTGTCTTCCCCAACTCAAACTCTATACCCATTAAACAGTGACTTCCCATTCCTCTCTACCTCGCAGCCCCTGGAAACCATCATTCTACTTTCTGTCTCTATGAATTTGACTATTGTAGGAGCCTCATTCTAGGTACCTCAAACCTGATATTGTTTGAAATCTTCCTTGATGAGTCTAATATGCAGCCACTGCTGAGAACTATTGTGCTATGATGCTGGCTATTTCAACTATGTGGGCCAATGAAGTCCCCCAGGGCCATGTCAGTCCTTGGAGACAGGAAGAAGATTATGAGGCAGATAAAGTCTTCAGTAAATGAGTTACATGAAAATCATGATGGAAAAAGGGTAGCAGAAACCTCAAAAGGGTCAGGTTGTTATATAAAGCACAGGGGTACTGGGATGGAAGTGTGAGCCAATGGCATAAAGATTTCAACCCAAGTCTGCTTGCAAAGTCCAGGTTCCTTCTGTTATACCAGTGGTTCTTTCATTCAATAAATATTTATTAAGTACCTGTGATGTGCTAAGCAGTGTTCTAGGCACAAATTTCCTGTTCACATGGAGTTTATATTCTGTCAAGAAGTCAGATAATGAACCTGAAAATAAATAGATCAATAAGAATTTTAAGTAGTAAAATAAAACAGAGTAATGAGGTAGAGAGTGAATTGGGTCATTGAGAAAGGTTTTTCTGAGGAAGCGATCCTCAGGGGAAGCCTGAATGATGAAACAGAGGCCATCATGTCAAATGCAAAGGAGTTTAGCAAATGCAAAGGCCCTGAGACAGAAACAAGTTTGGTGCACTCAGAAAACAAAAAGAAAGCCAGGGTAGCTAGCACATGGGAGTGAGAGAGTGACCTGTGAGCTGAGATAGCTGGGAACCAGATGAAGCTCTTGTAGGCCAAGGTAAGAAATTGGGGATCAACTGTCTTTGCAGAAAGATGCTATTCAAGGGTATTGAAAATCAGATTGGCTGCCTTAAGAAGGAACAAGGGGCAAAAGTAGAAGCAGGGAGACCAATGAACGCCAGCCATTGCAGTAGCTCAGAGAAGAGATAGTGCTGACTTAGACTAGGATTGGTGGCCGTGGCAATGGTGAGAAGTGGCAGAATCATGATGTCTTTCATAGGTAAAGCCAACAGAGGATTTGAGGGAAAGAGGAGTAACTCCTAGGTTTAGACCAAGCATCTGGATGGATGGTGATGGCATTTACTGAAGGAAGAGGAAGTTTTGAGGGGTTAAAAAAATTCCACTGGGGTCAAGTTAATTTGAAGATTCTTATTAGATGTCCATAGAGATGTTGAAAAGTGTTGCGTATACAAGTCTAGAATTCAGGGGAGAAGTCAGGTCTAAACATACAGACTTGTGAGTGTGCTTAAGCATCACTTGGAGAGTTGTTAAAAATGGTGATTCTCAGCCTCCACCCCTGGGGATTCTCTTCAGTAATTCTGGGGAGGGTGGGGTTGCACTTCTAATTAGCTCAAATTTGATGGTTCCCTTAAATCCTGCACTCTACCCTTCCACTTCCTCTGGTTGAGGTTAATCCACTAAACAGCTCTTTAGCCACTTAACTATATATATATTTTCCATCTAATTCAAATATTTTTCATTGTTTTATATAAATATATAGTATCAAATTATCATCATATGTTCTAATATATTATTTATTATAAATATAACCATATATTAATATATTACATGAATACATTGATCTAATGATTACATGTAAATTTATTTCTCATGATTTTCATCTCAGTCACAAAACGAGAGATACCAAAAGCCTTTAAAGGAAGTTGGCATACTTTATCTCTGGAATTCCTTATTTGTCTAACTTGAGAAAGAAAGAAAGAGAGAGAGTAAAAGCTGAAGAGTTGGTTGCACTGAAATGAATTATTATTATGAGTCCATGTGGTTCCAAAATCAACAAGACTTTGTCTACTTCTAGGGTTCATATACCATGTTAGAATCCACTCCAAAATTAAGCAGAAGATCATCAATCTTAGTCTTCTATATTTGTCAGAATTCTCTTTTTTGACATCAAGACAGAATGGTCCTACAATGTTTGGACCATCTGCCATTCTCCACCATTTCTCAAAAATGGCTGACTGCTTCTATTACCTCCATCTCACAGTTGCAAATTATTCCCGCTCAGTGCTGGGTGCTCTGACTGAGCCAGTGCAGTTTATCTGAGAGCTGACTTACTTGCCTCTCACAACATTTAGCAGCCTGCTGGGCTTGCCTGTCTGAAGACCATTCTCCTTATCAGGAACTTGGAAGCCTCATAGGACAAGACTCTGTTTGCTCTGGAGCAGGTCTTCCCATTCAGTCAGGGAACCATACTTTTTGTTCTCCCAATACCCCCAACCCCTCCCCCCAAAAAATCCCTTTTCATTGTTCTTTCTGTTTTGGGTTTCTTTTTTTCCCTTAAGGACTATACTGAGGTATTATTGATTTAGTTGGGTTTTTCTTTGTTTTCTGGTGGTTTTGCAAACCCCAGATCCACTCCCAACTTTACTCATCCTGACACAATTCCCAGAGCATCATCACATTTTTAAGTGTACCTTTGGCTGTGCAACCCTCTTCCCATTTTGTGTACCTGTCTTTTTAATAGACCTTTAACTTCTAGGCACCTACCTACGTTCATTATCTCACCAAAGCAGATGTTTTAAGGTACCCTTATTCCAGAGTGAACAATCACAAACCATTACAGGATGATTGATGGGTCCAGGTTTCCATATATGCCAGCCGATCAGGAAACCTGCCACAAGGCTGTTCTCATTATTCAACAGTCTTTGTGGCTATTTCGATTACTGCTCAGGTGAGGTCAGGGGGAGATATGACTCAGGTCCACAACAACTGACCTCAATATCTCTCCAAGGCTGGTTTAATGGTTAAGATAAAAGGAATTCTGGAAACAAAGTTCCAGGACATTTTGTGGTAGAATAAATGATGGTGGTGAATAGGGACATGCACTTGTCATTAAAAGTGGCATGTTTATGGGGTGCTGACACAGTTTATGGGGTGCGTGCCTTCAGGTACCAGCCAGACCCATGCTTTTCCTAATGTTTTCAGCCTTTTCCCAAAGGTTTGGACAACACAGCTGGACAAAGCTGCCAGGGGAATTCCTCAAGTTGAAAGTTGTTTTTTTGTTTCACCAATGTTCCCGTCCACTGCCAGCACTAGAGCATGAGAAGGCATTCTCTTTAGATATGACCCTGGGATCAAGACTGCCACCCCGCACAACTCTGGAGGGCCTCATGCACATGGAATTCTATGTTGCATCCCAGAGAACGCATTCCTACAAACCAGAGTAAGAATGGCACCCCCTGGAGCCATGGCACCCCCTGAAGTCAATCTACCCAGAGGCCCTGCAAGGACCCCAGCCTTATCCTACATCTCTTACCGTGGCCGCTGCTATATTACGCCACTCAGTCAGCTACTGAACATAAAAGCACTTCACCCCAGAGAGTCAGTGCCATAATACAGGTTCTACGAGGCAGCTATAACAACAATTTCCATGGAAATAGTATTTTACATTTCTTTGAGTGCACCTGGTCACTGCCACATGCCTTAAAAAATTCCTCTGGAGGGGGGGCGGAGCAAGATGGCCAAATAGGAACAGCTCCAGTCTCCAACTCCCAGCCCAAGTGACACAGAAGACCGGTGATTTCTGCATTTTCAACTGAGGTACTGGAGTCATCTCACTAGGGATTGCCGGACAATCGGTGCTGGTCAGCTGCTGCAGCCCGACCAGCGAGAGCTGAAGCAGGGCGAGGCATCGCCTCACCTGGGAAGCACAAGGGGGAAGGGAATCCCTTTTCCTAGCCAGGGGAACTGAGACACACAACACCTGGAAAATCGGGTAACTCCCACCCCAAAACTGCGCTTTAAGCAAACGGGCACACCAGGAGAATATATCCCACCCCTGGCCGGGAGGGTCCCACGCCCACGGAGCCTCCCTCATTGCTAACACAGCAGTCTGTGATCTAACCACAAGGCAGCAGCGAGGCTGGGGGAGGGGCGCCTGCCATTGCTGAGGCTAGAGTAGGTAAACAAAGCCGCTGGGAAGCTCGAACTGGGTGGAGCTCACAGCAGCTCAAGGAAACCTGCCTGTCTCTGTAGACTCCACCTCTGGGGACAGGGCACAGATGAA
>NW_016804432.1:5136874-5140355 GCF_001698545.2 Rhinopithecus bieti | reverse complement strand
ACTACAAAGACACATGCACACGTATGTTTATTGCGGCACTATTCACAATAGCAAAGACTTGGAATCAACCCAAATGTCCATCTGTGACAGACTGGATTAAGAAAATGTGGCACATATACACCATGGAATACTCTGCAGCCATAAAAAAGGATGAGTTTGCATCCTTTGTAGGGACATGGATGCAGCTGGAAACCATCATTCTTAGCAAACTGTCACAAGAACAGAAAACCAAACACCGCATGTTTTCACTCATAGGTGGGAACTGAACAATGAGATCACTTGGACTCGGGAAGGGGAACATCACACACTGGGGCCTATCATGGGAAGGTGGGAAGGGGGAGGGATTGCATTGGGGAGTTATACATGATATAAATGATGAATTGATGGGTGCTGACGAGTTGATGGGTGCAGCACAACAACATGGCACAAGTATACATATGTAAGAAACCTGTACGTTATGCACATGTACCCTAGAACTTAAAGTATAATAAAAAAATTAATAAACAAACAAAAAAAATTCCTCTGTGGCAAGCATGGTAAAGCAGACATGGTTGCCCTATTTTATCCTCTCTGAAGACAGCTTTGGAGAAGTTCATTCTTATTCAAGGCTACAGAGTTCTATGGGATTAGGCCTGGATTTCTCCTTCTCCATCCAATGCTCCTTCCATTATCCCTCGCTGCCAAGTTTGGACTAGTTGAATGCAGAACTCTGATTCTATTTTAGATCTAGTATGTTGAATCTTTGTTCTCTGAAATTCTACCAATTATATTTCAGTCTTTTAATTTAGATCTTGGATTTTTATTAAGACATCAATTCATGACTTCACCTCCTTATCTTCCTTGGTTCTTATATTATTTAAGACCTCTGTAACTCTGTGTAGCAAAAATCCCAGCTTGATCCAGTTTTTTGTTGCTGTTGTTTTTTAACAAAACGGGGGATGATGGAGTATTTCACTGAGCTCAACGTATAGAATGCAGCTGGGGCTCAAAAATAAGCTGGAAGGAAGAATTGGTCTCTGCATTTCTGTGCATATGTTTTATTCTCTCTTAGTAAATTGTTTTCCTCTACCTCTCAATCCTCACGGTGAAATAGTCATCACGGCCTTCAGAGATTTATGTACTGAAATGCAGTAGTTTCAAAATGATCCATCTGTTTCCATCTGTCCCAACTCTAACTCTCCCTGAGAAGTGAGTAAGCGGCCCAGCTTTGGTCAAGCATCTATCGCTGAACAAATCTGGTATAGCTAGGATGGGCAAAGTTACATCATACATACACAGTTGCTCCTCCTGGTACCTGAGGGGGATTGGTTCTGGAACCCCCAAGGACACCAAAATCCTTGGATGTTCCAGTCCTTTATGTAAAATGGCTCTGTCACGAGGCTGAAGTGCAGTGGTGTGATCTCGGCTCACTGCAACCTCTGCCTCCCTGGTTCAAGCAATTCTCTTGCCTCATCCTCCCAAGTAGCTGGGACTACAGGAGTGTGCCACCAGGCCCAGTTTTTTTGCAATTTTCGTAGAGACAGTGTTTCACCATGTTGGCCAGAATGGTCTCAATCTCTTGACCTTGTGATCCTCCTGCCCTGGCCTCCCAAAGTGCTGGGATTACAGGTGTGAGTCACCGCACCAAGCCTCCTCCTGCATATTTTAAACAACCTCTACATTACTTATAATACCTAACACAATGTAAATGCTATGTAAATAGTTGTTACACTGCATTGTTTTTATTTGCATTACTTTTTATTATTGTATTGTTATATTTTACTGTATTTTCTCCCCTGTTGTATTGTTATATCTTACTGCTTTTCTCCCTCAAATATTTTTGATCCATAATTGGTTTAATCTACAGATACAGCACTTGTAGTAACAGAGGGCCAAGTGTATGGACACCGCATGGTAGGCCCCCAAAACCGAGAAGCAGCAGGGAGTGAAGGTTGGAAGTAGGTCTGGACAAGGTCCCCATGGCCAGAAATGTACCTAACTAAGCCCCTGCCCTTTGTGCTCAGGGTGAGCCTATACCAGGTTTCACCCCTGTGTAAAGCTCCATTCGAATTCTTACCCTGGGTTCCAATCTGGGCCCTCTTGCCTGCCCATATCACATTTTCTCCACCCTGCCCCACTAATCTTGTTTTTCCCTATGCTGACTGAATTCAATTTTCCTTCTGGCCAAGCACGCAGCCCATACCCATAAGGACTCCATATTCTCAGACCTACCCACCTCCACTGGCTTTGTATCCCAAGGCCACTTGGTCATTGCTCAATAACAGGCTCTCTGCAGTGCCACTCATGAATGAGATTGTGGAATCCACTCCAGCACCTCCAGTATTTCCAGTATGCAGTATGGCCCAGCTGGCCATAGGTCAATGGTTTTATTTCACCCTCCAAATAATCTTTCCCTCATCTTATTTCTCACTTCCCTCCCTCTACACTCTCATTCTGCTTTCACTCGTGCATCATATACTCACTGCATACCTCCCCCCATCTATACCCTTTCCACCTTGCTGTGTTACTATTGCATTGACTTATCTGTCAATTTCTAGCCAATCATAACATCATCTTTCTCGAAACCCATATTCTTAGCCTACATTATTTTTGCTATTCTTTTTATGCATACGTTTAGGGAGAGCAGTTAGTGCTCTCTACAAACTCACTAAAACAGACAAATGCCCTTAGAAGAAAATGACAATTCTCAAAGTATACATTAAAGAAACTCAAAAATTTCCGATTTTCATCAACCCATACAAATTGATAATAAAGTTAATTTGGAAGAGTAAATGCTTAGGATGCCTGAGAAATTTTTGTAAAATAAATTTGAGAGAAGAATTTGTATTACCAGATTCAAATATATTTTAAAGCAATTATAACTAAAACAACACAGTATTGTTATAAATAGATTAATGAAACAAAGTACAGAAACAGATTCATGAATATATGGGTAGTTAGTGACTTAAAATTAGTAAAGCAAAGAGGGCTGACTCATTAAATGATGTGGAGGCCATTAAGAACCATTTGGGCCAGGCGCGGTGGCTCAAGCCTGTAATCCCAGCACTTTGGGAGGCCGAGACGGGCAGATCACGAGGTCAGGAGATCGAGACCATCCTGGCTAACACGGTGAAACCCCGTCTCTACTAAAAAATACAAAAAACTAGCCGGGCGAGGTGGCGGCGCCTGTAGTCCCAGCTACTCGGGAGGCTGAGGCAGGAGAATGGCGTAAACCTGGGAGGCGGAGCTTGCAGTGAGCTAAGATCCGGCCACTGCACTCCAGCCTGGGCGACAGAGCAAGACTCCGTCTCAAAAAGAAGAAAAAAAAAAAGAACCATTTGAAGAGGAATAAGTTACTCTTATCTCATATAAGACCCCAAGACAAAATGATGATTTATTAAAGAGCTCAGCATTTTTAAAAACCTGATAGTTGCTAGAAGTAAACACAGGAGAATATGTTTATCATTTAAGAGTGCAAGATATTTTCTTATCAGCACACAGA
>NW_016804432.1:5131261-5135334 GCF_001698545.2 Rhinopithecus bieti | reverse complement strand
TGTGTGTGTGTGTGTGTGTGTGTGTGTGTGTGTGTGCATGTGTGTGTATGCTAAGCAAACTTAAGAGTGCTTGTCTTCCTTTTATCCCTGAAAGTCAAAGAGAGACTTAACAGGCCAAGAATGTTATACCAAGCACCTGAACTAACATTTGAGGTCTGGGTCAAAAGGAGAATCGACTGATGGTTGGCATTTTTTCAAAAGTTTTTCAAGTGATGCCAAATAATTAGAACGAGATCATGTTAGAGGCATTCAGACAGTCTCTCTGGGGACAGGAGGCAGAGGATGGAGGGGGAGGACAAAGATTCTACCCTTTATTCCTCATCCCCACATTTGATTTTGCCATCAGTTGTCCCTTATTAGTGTGGACTCTCTTTTTTCCATGGAAATTTATCTAATTTAATTGCAAAACATGCAAGACGGGCAATCCATCTTGTCCCCACTGTCCATGTAAACAATACAGAAGGGTGGGCTGTTTTCTCTAGCTACGTCTCTGGCAGACTGTTCACTTTCAAATTAAAGGAATTAGAGGGTAAACATGGTAACCACAATTAAGATATTTTTAGAAACATAAAATCCTCTGGAAAACATGACACTAATACTGGTATTATGATTGAAGTTAGGAATTATGGTTATTAGAAGCTTTGCAGTTTAAGTGCCTCATAAATCTAATCACCTCACACATCCAGTGATTCTGTTGCTATATTTACTGCAGACATCTATGATGACAGACAGTACCTTTGAGAAGGGCCAGATAAACAAAATATTTTATATACTCAAGCTTCTTAATGTCTAATGGATTCATATCATGGAGAGAAAAAGGCTTCATTAAAGGAACTGCACCAGGTGCTGAGAGCCGATTTACCATGGAGATTTGATCTGAGTTATCTTCTCCTATTTAATGGGAATACTGCTGTTTCAATCCCAGAGTCCTGAGCACAGAATGGACAGGGAGGGCCAGGGAATGGTGGTGGCAGGGTGCAGAGGAGGACATGGTAAGCTGACAACTCTGTAGATATGAAACTTTCCCTGACAACTTGGAACCCATCTGGAAGAAATATTATGTAAAACCTGGTGGCATGTGTTATGTGTCCAGGATCCTTAGAATATCCATTGTTATTGGAAAGATATCTCAACGAGGAGTGAATTGCACAATGTAACCCCAGAATCCTCCTCTCCTGATGCAACTATGCTGTGGGTGCCTGTGTAACCTTGAGAAGGAAATGAAATGAGGTAGGAAGTTATAATCACCAGACGTCAGAGCAGAGATGGAACCATTTTAGTATTATGGCTGAGCTTTGGCCATTTCTTGAAATCAAATGTGATGCTTACTACTGGAATCCTAATCTTATAGATTAAAATTTATGCTTGAGAATGTTACTGTGTGGTAGGTGGCAAATTAGGAACATTTTTAAGGCTATGAATTCCTTTTGATTTTTCTTCCAGCAACAGTGTAAATGCAGAAATACTGCCACAGTGGCTGAGACATGCCCAGTAGTCTTGCCTCCCAGTCACCACACACCCACCACAAAGTCTACTGATTTACTTACATTACCTGTGGGCAGAAATCACAACTTCTCAATCTTCCTACCCCTTAAGAGAGTGGCCCTTTCATGTTTCAGACAATACATGGGATTAATGGAGAAGGCCAGACAAGGGAACATGCCAGAGATGGGGCATGCTACAGTCCTGACCACATTGACAATTACAGCTTAGATTTTGAGTGTGTGTTTGTGAGTGCAAACAATGCTCGCTGCGTGTGTACATGTGTGTGAGTGCAGCGTGACAAGCTTCAGCAATCCAGGAAAGAATTATGGCATCTGGAACCAGGAAGAGGCCATGGGGAATACGTAACCAAAAGAAGACAGATTAAAAAGACATTGAGAAAGCAGAGTTGACAGGATTTGGTTGTTGTCTGAGTATGCCAAGTAGAGGAGTGTGAGGAATAAAAGATGGCAGCTGGGTTTGTTTCTGGCTTCTGTAACTCATTACATGGTAGAAACAGGTTTGGGGAGAAAAATGATGGATTTAGTTATAAACATACTGAGCGTGAAATGCCTGTGGCTATCAAGATGGGGAAGACCAACAGTACTAATAAGGTACAAGAACAGCCAAAATAAAAATAAGAGAATGAAGCTGGGAAAAAAGAACAGAAAATGGATTTTTATAGCTGAAGACTTGATGTACTTTTCTTATAATTAAAATACTGTTTTGGCAAGGAGAACAATGTAAGAAGTGCCAGAATGATGAACTCTTTGGGGACTAAGTGGCATGATTTTGCCTTAATTCCTAATAAACAGGTGAGCTTTCATTCTAGGCACCTTTACAAATAGGAACGCCATCCACTTAAATAACTGAGATTCTACCATCAAAAGAAACAAACAAAAGAAAACAAACAAAAACTTACAAAATAAACAAAATCAAAAGTATCTAAAGGAAAACTCTTGTATTATGAGATTACCACAAAAGTTCTTACGAAAATAAAATAACCACATATTTTATGTCATATTCCTTCAAAATGTTTTACTGATAGAAAAAGAATAATCTTTGACCTTATCTAAATATGTACAATTCTGATAGAAAAAATCACGGTGTGGAGAAGGCCAGAAGCATGAATTATGCATGCCACATCATCACACTTTTTCCTCAATATAGAGCTGCAGCTGCTTTGTATGGAAAAAGAAATTAGAATGGAACAGATATTGAGCAATTTTCTCCATAACTGGTTCTTACTCACCTTAAATGTAAAATTTTATTTAGCTTATTTCAAAGGGAGACATCCTTATTACGGGAACACATTTACTGGCGCCTGTTGGAAAGGATTTAATGCAAACAAGCCTGAAATAATTGAAGGAAAAACACCTTCTGACTGTTCTCAGAAGAGCTTAGCAAAGAAGAGGATGGCAGGAAAGAATTACTTTATTATATTGATTTTCTTGGAGAAATCAAAAGAGGATAACTCAAATAGACCAATTCACTTTTGCCAAACTCGGTGGAAGCAAGTAGAAGAGCCGTGAATTTACATGTCAAAAACTGTTTGCAATCATTTAGTTGAACATGGAAATCAGGATTTGCACATTATTACTCTAATAAAATAGCTAACACAAGAGGATATCTGGCTTCGTTTGCACGTATTCCCTGTTTTAAATGACTGCAAGTATAATGGGTGTAAGTTTGTCTAACACAATGTTTACAGTCCAATCAGATCATTAACCTGAAATATGAAGAGAGTGATGCGGTTATTGTGGTGCAATAACAAAGACACTGGAGCACAACAAAAGTAATTGGAATACAGTTCTCTCAAAGCTAAAATCTATTTCACTTTCACAATGAGTAAAATATTTCAATTTTATAAAGACTTTCCCATAGTAGTTAACATTGGTCATGCATCTAGTGGCTTGTTGTCTTTTGTGGTACATCAAATAATATCACAAAAATAATATTATCTGTAATAAAATAACTTTACATTTACTTTGTTTACATTTATTTTACAAGCATTCTTTATGAATATGCAAATTATTTAGTATTTACAGAATTCTAACTCTCCGATTCATTCTTCTATGACTACAAGAACCCATTTCAGCATTTTCCAAAGTGTGTTCCCTGGAACACTGTTTCCACAGAATGCCAAATGTATGTTACTCAAATAAATGGCACTTCCTAGTCAGATAGGAAGGAGAAAGGCTGGGAAACAAAGTTAAATGGATTTTTCAATTGCAGAACTTCTCAGCTCTTTTCATACATTCATGCACATGGAAAATCTCCAGGGAGGTATATATACAGGCCACTGAGTTCCCCGAGTATTTTCACCTCTCAATCCCCTTTTCTTAATGAGCATCTTTTAGAAATGGCAATTTAGGAACCACTAACCTGTTTATTTTCATTATCTGGGCCAGGCAGCTTGAGTAATAGGTAAAGTAGACAGGCATAAATGACAATAGGAAGGGGTTCAGTGGGGGTGGGGTCGGAGCACACCAAAGAGTAGCATCCAACTAACAGGGGCAGTTCTGACTCATTTTTGGTCACAGAAAAGCAGCAGGATAGACATTTCAAATTTTTTTTTTTTTTTTTAACTT